>NC_057801.1:581780029-581781348 GCF_018294505.1 Triticum aestivum | reverse complement strand
ACGAACGGGGGCGGCGACGACGGCGACGGGGGCGACGACGACAGCGACGGGGGCGGCGGCGACGGCGACGGGGGCGTCGGAGGGACGAGCGCGATGAACAGATGAAGATGATAACTGAAATTTTCGTAAGTGCTACTTATATAGGGGAGGCCTTTAGTACCGATTGGAGACAGGAACCGGTACTAAAGGTCAAATTTGGCCAGGCCAAGCGGAGGGAAGCAACCCCAGTACCGGTTCGTGGCTCCACCCGGTACTAAAGACCTGCCCTTTAGTACCAGTTGGAGCCACGAACCGGTACTAAAGGAGGTGCACTCCCATTCCGCGGTGGACAATGTTTAGTCCCACCTCGCCAAGCGAAGGGCAGCCGCACTGGTTTATAAACCCAGCCGCGGCTACTCCTTCGAGCTCCTATCTAATGCAGGCCTCTGGGTCTAACTTTGCAGCGCTGCCGTATGAGCCTGCTGGGCCTTATGGGCCTGCATAAGCACGCCCAAGGCCGAGTAGGCCCACTAGGCAGCGCGGGAATAATTTTTTTCATATAGTTTTTTTTATTTTGTGATTTATATATTTTCTTCTATTTATTTCTGAGTATTTTTTTTGTTGTACTTAGAGTTTCTTATGTTTAATATTACTGTGTTTTATCATTATATTCAAATCTGTAGTGATCTTCCAGTTCATTTTGTAGTGCTTTTCAATTTCACGGTTATTTAGCTCTCAAAACAAATCAGTAAATGCATCGAAAATAGTAAATTATGTCAGAAAGGATTGAAAGTTGATGATATGGATTTGAATTGTGAATCTGAATGCAAAAAAGTCCGGAGTTATAATAAGTTATTAAAATATTTAATAGCCAGTGTAACAGACGAGTTTTCGTTCGAAACCCTGATACTTCGAAAGAGATTGTCCAGTTTGTACACGAAGTGCATCCAGATTTTGACGTAACCCTCTCTATTTTTTTGCACATGCTATGTACATGAAATGATGATACCTTACCAAGTTTCAACCTTTTCAGAGTTCATTTTGTAGTGCTTTTCAATTTCACGGTCATTTAGCTCTCAAAACAAATCAGTAAATGCATCGAAAATAGCAAATTATATCAGAAATGGTTCAAAGTTGATGACATGGATTTGAATTGTGCATCTGAATGCAAAAAAAAGTCTGGAGTTGTAATAAGTTATTAAAATATTGAATAGCCGGTGTAATAGATGAGTTTTCATCGGAAACCCTGATATTTCAAAAGAGATTGTCCAGTTTGTACACAAAGTGCATCCAGTTTTTGCCGTAACCCTCTCTATATTTTTGCACATGCTATGCGGGTC
>NC_057801.1:581772952-581779846 GCF_018294505.1 Triticum aestivum | reverse complement strand
TGCATCTGAACGCAAAAAAGTCTAGAGTTGTATTAAGTTATTAAAATATTAAATAGCCGGTGTAACAGATAAGTTTTCGTCCGAAACCCTGATACTTCGAAAGAGATTGTCCAGTTTGTACACGAAGTGCATCCAGTTTTTGCCGTAACCCTCTCTACTTTTTTTGCACATGCTATGCAGGTGAAATGATGATACCTTGCCAAGTTTCAACCTTTTCAGAGTTCATTTTGTAGTGCTTTTTAATTTCACGGTCATTTAGTTCTCAAAGCAAATCAGTAAATACAGCAAAAATAACAAATTATGTCAGAAAGGGTTGAAAGTTGATGACGTGGATTTGAATTGTGCATCTGAACGCAAAAAAAGTCCGGAGTTGTACTAAGTTATTAAAATATTGAATAGTCGGTGTAACAGATGAGTTTTCGTCCGAAACCCTGATACTTCGAAAGAGATTGTCCAGTTTGTACACGATGTGCATCCAGTTTTTGCCGTCACCCTCTCTACTTTTTTGCACATGCTATGCGAGTGAAATGATGATACCTTGCCAAGTTTCAACCTTTTCAGAGTTCATTTTGTAGTGCTTTTCAATTTCACGGTCATTTAGCTCTCAAAACAAATCAGTAAATGCATCGAAAATAGCAAATTATGTCAGAAAGGGTTGAACGTTGATGACGTGGATTTGAATTGTGCCTCTGAATGCAAAAAAAAGTCTGGAGTTATACTAAGTTATTAAAATATTGAATAGTCGGTGTAACAGATGAGTTTTTGTCCAAAACCCTGATACTTCGAAAAAGATTGTCCAGTTTGTATACGAAGTGCATCCAGTTTTTGCCGTAACCCTCTCTACTTTTTTTGCACATGCTAAATGGGTGAAATGATGATACCTTGCCAAGTTTCAACCTTTTCAGAGTTCATTTTGTAGTGCTTTTCAATTTCACGGTCATTTAGCTCTCAAAACAAATCAGTAAATGCATCGAAAATAGCAAATTATGTCAGAAAGGGTTGAAAGTTGATGACGTGGATTTGAATTGTGCATCTGAACGCAAAAAAAGTTCGGAGTTGTAATAAGTTATTAAAATTGTGTAAACATGTAAAAATATACATAAAAATATATTGATCAGTACCGCCTTTCAGCCAAAACGCGCTACTGCTACAGAGAAATATATCAAAAATACATTGATCATGAATGATCTTTTTGTGTACAATATGAATTGTCAATATGAGTCCTCACCGGTTTAGAAACCGGAGAAGACTCATATTGTGGCCACAAATTTTACACATAGAGTTCAATGAAGACCAAGTGGTTGTGATAGTTTGAGAAGTAACATATTTAAGGTGGTAAAAACTTTGTTAGCGGAGCGAAGTGGGACTAAAAAACCGTTGCAGAATGAATCAACTAGAAACCTCTAGTACAGGTTTGTGGCATGAACTGGTACTAAAGGTACTGGTGGTGCCCTAGCCTGACCACAGCCTGCAACAGCCTCTTTAGTACCGGTTCGTGGCACAAACCGGTACTAAAGGTTCACCAAGAACCGGTACTAATGATCTCCGTCCCCCTAGCCGTTCGGATCGGCACTAATGATCACATTAGTGCCGGTTTTGTTACAAACCGGGACTAATGTGCTTCACATTAGGCCCTTTTTCTACTAGTGGCGCCTCCAAAGAATCTAACAATGGTTATAAACATAGGCATTTCCAATACCGATGTAAGTTGAGGAGAGCTTTTCACCCAAGACACCCTATCCACTAGGATGAGGCTCATCGACGTACCCACCTATTTGTGAGATTTCAGCCCACAACTTGTAATATAGGAAGAAGCTACGAGGAAGCCACCCCCATTAGGTTTTCATACATGGGAGCAATGAGCTACCTTAACTATGTCACGAAGGGCATGGTAGAAGAAAGCGGATGCTAACACCGAGGTAGAAGCCAGTGCCATCAGTAGCGCAGAGGCGTCATGGCATGCGAGCATGGGATGACAATATGCTTAAGTGTTAGAGCAAATTATATTTGTGACACTCGTGTGACCGTCGCTCTTGGGCCATCGATAGACGCACATCAAGGAGCATATAAGAGAGTAGCAGCGTGAAGAGCTAGTTCGCTAACGAGCACAACTAAGAATAAGATGTGGTGGAGATGAGTTGTGAGTGGAATAACCAACTGAGATGTTTCGCCATCTGCTTCCGCAATTCGAAACCTCCTCCTCTGGTGATGAGGGGGTTGGAAGGTTGGCAATGGCATGAGAAGTTGCTTAAGAAGCTCTGGAGGCCTAAGATTTTGTTAAATTAATTTTGGTATTTACAAATTGAAACTTTTGGGATGAGAATTTCTTTTGGGAACGGGTCGAAAGGTGTATTTTGAAAATCTATAATGTGCTATGAGATTGAAAAGTTGTTGTAGGTTTTTGCTAGACAACTTCCGTGTGGAGTGTGTTTGGGGCTTCTTTGGATTGCATGAATTTAGATATGTAGGAATAGGAAAAACATAGGATTAAGACGGCATATCATATAATGTGGAGTGTGTTTGAGGCCTAAGATTCCTACATGATTTCAATACACAGGAATTTATAAGATGTGTCGGATGGTGCATAGGAAATGATCACATGAAGTTTAGAGGATTGAGGAGAGTAAAGAGAGATAGAGTGCAAGTGCATTGGACCTCTCAAAGGAAAAATAGAATGAGGTTTGATCTCATGTTTAGTTTCCTATGGAATGGAGGGTATACACATGGATTTGATAGAAATTTGGTGAACCCATTCCTATGATCCAAAGGGCTTCCATGGGAAATATTTCTATGGATTATAATCCTACAAAATTTCTATAAAATTCCTTCAATCCAAAGAAGACCTGTATTGAACCTAATAGCAATTTTCCAGCCGAGCCTACCGGGAGTAAGGTAACCCTCTTTACAAAACCAATATCTAAGGCAAGATCAAAGGTGAAAGAGTATTCCACAAAAATCTAGACGTTCGGAGCAACTCAAGGGAGATAGCTCATTTGAGACTGATCGTTAAATGTGAGGGGCACATTCACTACAAACTGACCCACACATTTTCCAGCTGACCGTGCAAGCATTTGCAAGTCAAAATTTCGCATCAACTCTTTACAAGACAAAATGGGGGCTGCTATGGTGCACAGTAGTAGGTGCCCACAAACACATGATAAGCCGGAGTCTATATCAAGGTTGCTCGATGTACCAATCGATCGATTAGTAACATCGAAGTGGTGGGCATAGTGTTGCCATCGTGTTGACCGCACAAGTTGCTATCTGGAAGTCCCATTTTCCAGGCTCTAGCAAAGGACTATTCCATATATGTACGAGCAACTACTGGCGTACATAGTTTGGGGCACTGAATTTTCAGTTCTGGTAGTGGTTGACAGATACGGCCATTATTAGGGCAGAAGAAACTGGTGGTGCTACGAATTATAGTTTCATGGAAAACAAACATTGAGAGAAGATACTAGCTAGGTGACGCTGAAATGACATAATGATCATGTGTCCCCCCTTTGAGCCTTGACCATTTCTGCATTTGCAACTTCTATGTCTTTGTACTTCATAGTCATACAGCTGCTAACCAGGGCAGTGATCCTCTTCTGCCCTTGATAAGGTGTGATTTCTCAAAAATATTATTTAGAATCCTTAGAAAAATAGTCATGATTGGTCAAAAAGAGAGAGAGAGAGTAGGCATTAAGAGCATCTGCAGCCGGACTTGGCAAATCCGGCCATCAAATGGCCGCGGACGCGCCGGGTCCACGGGTACTGACCGGGCACTGCTCAAATCGCGTCGTTCACATCCGTGTATTTCATATCCGATCCCTTGTATCTATGTTAAACCATGCAACGCCGATCAAACTATGTAGACCAGCAGACAGACATAGGCAAGCACAATGCATTCACCAAAAGATCACGAATGGATGTTCAAAAGACCACCAAAGTTCACATAAACGACAAACAACTTTAAATTGTATCTAATACTACATCTGATACTCGAAATTAAATTGAAAAAAGCGGATCTTCGCCACTTCCGGGACAACCCTTTCCCCTTCCGGTCGCCGGCGCAGCTGTAGCCGTTGGTGGCTGGTGGAGGATCATCCGATGGTGAGGCCCTTGAGGCGCCGGACGGCCCGGTCCTGCTGGTGCTTGAGCTTCACCAGCCGAGCAGCCTCCGTCTCCTTCTCCTTGGTCTCACGCTCGGACTGCTCGATGGCAAGCCGAAGAGCCTTCGCGTTCTTCCGGCGGAACCGCCGAGCATCCCTCTCCGTTGTCGTAAGCGATCGGAGGTAGACCCATGCGAGGAGCTGCGCGTCCTCATCGGGCTCTGCCGGTAACCCGCGGCGACGGCGGACAGAGCTCTCCGTCGCTTCCCTCTCCCTTGCCCGCTGCCTTTCGCGGCGGGCGGCACGCGCCTCAGACTC
Source organism: Triticum aestivum (assembly GCF_018294505.1). Classification (NCBI taxonomy): domain Eukaryota; kingdom Viridiplantae; phylum Streptophyta; class Magnoliopsida; order Poales; family Poaceae; genus Triticum; species Triticum aestivum. The sequence goes on along the minus strand of NC_057801.1, from coordinate 581,775,434 downwards.
AAGCGGGCGCGTCCGGGTAGGCTGGGCGGGCACAAGCACCCACCGCTGTCCATGTGAGGGAGCAGCAGCTGGAGGGGGTAGGGGACGACATGTGGGGAGGCGCAGAGGCGAGGCGGGAGGAGCGGGCCGGGAGGAGCCACCGCCGGCGTCCTCGTTGCACCGACGGAGGAGAGGCGAGGCGGCCGATCCGGAACTGCCGCCCGTGTCCACCTTGGACCTCTCGAGGGCAATGTGGAGGGCCAGCTCCTCGTCGGAGTCGAAGGAGGAGCAGCTACCGGCGCTTGACATGATCGTCAGAGTCGTTGGAGGGGATCGAATCAGAGAAATCAGAGGGAAGAAGAAGGGACAGATCGAGAGTGAAGTGACTTAGGGTTTTTGGATTGGGGATATTTGCAGGGACAGAATGGGGTCGGGATGGGCTGGGCTGACATGTCTGACGCGCTCGGGTGCACCAGGGCAGTGGCGGTGCCAGGAATCTGATCATCTGTGGTCAACCAAGTCTTGTGTAGTCAGATTGATGCATTTATAAGTTTTTTGGCACAATTTCTGCTTGTTGTATGTTGTTTGTGCAAAAAAGCTATGTAGTCAATTGACTACCCAACTCAAGTGTGGCTTCGCCACTGCACCAGGGCAGCCCCATATCCGCCCTATATTTGAGCTGGATATGAGGGGCGCCGGACAACCCAAACATTTGAGGTCCGTTTCAGGCGCCCAGCTGGGTCATATTTTCGTGACCGGGCGGGCCGCCCGGACGTTTGAAGTCGGTTTAGAGCGCGTGTCTGTAGATGCTCTAACACTTCAACAAGGAAGTATGATGCAAGACTATAGTGAGTGAAGCATTTTGTGTTATCAAATGGGCGCGCTTGCATAAGCTGAAAATCACGTTTTGCATATACAAAGATTGCTCATGTTCCATGCAGGGGATCACGGCGAACGTGAAATACATATTCAAAATCTAGATAAAGAAATATATCCTGTAATATAGAACCTAATCTCCAGCGACTGTTTTGTAAGCTTGTACTCCCTCCGTCCGGGTTTATTAGGCCCGTGGGCAACCGGACGCTGTCCCTATTTACAAGGCCCTCATGCAACCGGAGTATTTTCTCCACGCCTCGTTTCCTTCATTCACACTTAATAAGGCAACAAATAGCTTGATTTTCCTTTATCAGCTGGCGCATGCGTCCCTCGTATTGGGTACAGCCGCTACATTAAAGTGAGCATGGGCATGCAGGTAGGTGCGCGCATGCAGCGAGATTTGATTGTTTTGGCAGTTAATTTGGTGCAGAAGCCGAAGTATAATGGTGCTAATTCGAGGGAATTATTAGTTCTGCCTTGGTACCTGTAATTTGGTCTAAGGGCCCAATAAACCCGGACGGAGGGAGTACACGCCAACAAGCAAGACAACAAATTAAGGGTACGCTGCGTGCGCATGCATGCAAGCATCGTCCGCGTGCTAGTCCTTGGCAATATCTTCGTGGAATTCTAGCTAGCTGCTATAGCGTGATTAGCTCGGGCAGATTTTATTTGGTTTGGAGTTGGACCAGTGGTTCTTGCCTTGTCAGGTTAGGTACCCACATCTGTCGGTCCTTTTTTTTATCTCGCTTTGATCACTCACAGCTTTTCATCTTTTGTCTTTCGTTATTTGGCTGAGCATTCTTCAAGGGCACAAATGGCTTTAGAAAAAAAAAAAGATAACCTCTGGCCTCTGCATCGAACAGTCATAAGATGGCCAGTGGCGGAGCTACACCCTAGGTCTGATCAATCGATCTATACATCTCGCCTAGAACTAATTCCACAATCTTGCGGCTTGCTCGAGTTCTTGGGTGTTTTTCACGACAACCCGACACCGAACATGCATGCCAAAAATCGGCAGAGATCACCGGCAGGGCAGAGAAGGCAGCCCGAGCTTTTTCCAAATTCTGCATGGACAGTGGGTGACACGTAGCATCAACTCCCATGTCCCATCCCGGTCGTTGGCTCCACAAAAGCCTTGAGCACCGGAAGATCCCGTGGAAAAGCCGCGTTCACACGCGCGGAGCCTTCCGCACGCCTCGCGTGGAAGGAAGGAGGAGGAGAACGTTTGAAGATTCGCTCCCGGGCGCCAGTTTCCCACCACGTACGTCCACCGCCGCGCCGTCCCCACCACCGATCCCGGCCGTCCAGCGCCCTGCTCGCCTCCATCCCACCGGCCGCACTACTCCACGGATCGCCGCGGCCGTCCACGTGGCCCGATGGACGCCCGGTTGGGGAGAAAGCCGCCTCCGCGAGACGCCGAGACGTGGTCTCCCGCCCTCCACGTCCAACTCCATCCGCCCGCCATGGTCCAACTTGGCACGTCCCCTTCAACCTCCGGCCTCTATGTATATATATATAAGCTGTATCGCGCGGGCCAGACGATCCTCTCTCTCTCCCTCTCTCTTACCACGAAGCTCAAGCCGGACCTAGCTCAAGAAGAACCAGAGCTAGCATCCAGGCTTGAGAT
>NC_057801.1:581763009-581772662 GCF_018294505.1 Triticum aestivum | reverse complement strand
GATACGCACCGATCGGGAGGTCGAATATCATCCATGGGGAACTGCTTCAAGCTGCAGCGCGCCTCCGAGTCGTGGGTCGACGACGACGAGTGGGAGGTGGACGTGGTGGAGGGGAAGACGGCGGCTGGCGAGAACGAGAAGACGGAGCGGGTGGAAGTGAAGATCAGGGTGACCAAGAGGCAGGTCCAGGAGTTGCTGCAGCAGGCTGCCCGGGACGGCAAGGGGAAGAGGTCGACGGAGAAGGTGCTGACGGATCTGATCAACTCCGGCACGGTGTGCTACCACGACGATCACGAGACGAGGGGGCACTGGAGGCCGTCGCTGCAGAGCATCACCGAAGCCGAGGAGCCTTGACTTCGATCCGTAGGGCTGTTCCACCGATCTCTTGATTCTGATGTGCGTATAGTATATAGTTGCTGTATGTAGGAGTGCAGGTATAGGTTTTAGATCGAGATTCTATCAGGAGATGTACAGACTACAGAAATGCCGGTAGTAGAGATGATTTTTTTGGGAGTTCCTCTTCTGGAAATCTCTTATATATTTCTACCTATGTGTTTTTAGTCTGTGATTAATCCCGGACCTCTCGAGTATTTGGATACAGAAGACATATATGAAATGCTATTTTCAAACGTAAACTGAAAGCAGAACAAAATGCATCCCTAAGTTTTTCTCAAAACACTTCACACTTCCGATTGCCTTTTTTTTTTTGCAAATTCCGATTGGCTTTTTCTTTTGCAAATTCTGATTGTCTTTTCTAGAAATTAAGAACAGATAAGTGTAAGAATGACGCGCGTTCACAGATTCATTACCTAGCTAGGGCCGGTAAATGCAGGCGCTATATGCTCACCCACTATTATATTTTCGTCCCTCTAAGCGCAGTCAAACTAACTGACAGCTGCGATTACATTACTAGCATCGACGACTATATATTCCACACTGAATTGGTCCAGTCTATGGGCTATGCCTATCAATAATCTATTATTCCAAGGACAAATATTTGTCCTTATGTTAGACGAACACGTTTATTTTTGACGGAAAACAGTAGGTGAGTTGTCTACTGTTCAAACAAATTAAAGAATTATAGTGTTACATACAGGTATTTACAGAAAAGCAGCAACATCTAAGAAGAAAGCTACTGAAATGTATCCACCCATACAGCAAAAGCTGAATAAGATGCTTTGTTAGCTCTATGTAAGATGAGCTTCCCGCTCCCGTGCAGCCGGCCGCCCCGCTCTAGGGCGTCCCTGCCTCCCACCTTCCCCCCGCCCCCCACCACTCTCCTCTCCGCCGCCGCTGGCGACGACGCCAGGGCAAAGCCTGAGCGGCTTGGCGGCGGCGGCCTTCTTCTCACGCGTTAGCTGCTCAAGATCGTTGTGGTGGTTCCGATCTTGATCTCCTCGGCGGTGATGGTGGACAATGACGGCTGGAGTGTGGCGGCGGGTCTGTAGCGCAGCGGCAGGTGGTGGCAGCGGCCATGCTGTAGCGGCTCAACCTCCGGTTCAGCTTCGGATCGCGGTAGTGCTCCAGGTTTTGATCTGCATCACGCGGACGCCCGGGGCAGCAACCCTGGGCTTGGCGGTGGTGGTCATCTCCTCCGTCAAAGGTTGTTGGCGTGAGTGTGGGTGGTCGGATATCGAGATCGGTCATCTAGTCCCGGCTACTAGTCGGGGAGACTTAGTTGCCGGTGAAAATCGAGCCGACGGTGGGCGATGGCGGCGTTCTGCGTTGTTACCTTGATGAAGGCATAGCCGTGTAACTATTGTCGACCCACTTGTGCTGCTACGGGGGAAACCCTAGGATCTGGTCTTCCAGATCGGACGATGGTGGCACTGGGGTGTCGGTTTCCTCTTGGGTGCATCGTTTGTGGAGCAGTGCCGGAAAGACAGAGGCATGAGGTGGAGCGGCTTCATTTTGCATGGAGCTCGGTGGAGATGTCAAGTCATGCCTAGCCGACAGGTGCTATGCTCTGACATGCCTGTTCGCAGGTGCTACGCACTATAGATCTTTTAGAGACTTCAAGCTGTGTCGGGTGGTGGTACTTGGTGGCATGGTGCCACCGTGTACCAGCAGCGACCGCGACGTGATCAGCAGTTTCCGCACAGGGATGTGGTGCCGTTGGGCGCCGTTGTGGCGTAGACGGATGGTCGGACTGGTAAGGATGATGCGGACCTCTTTCCTGAAGATGGGTTAGCGGTTCAATAATGATGATGGCTTCTAAAACATATGCATGTGTTGTACGCTTTAGGTTTGTTGCACCAGTTGTAGCTTTCAACACTTTATGTGGATGGATTGACGACGACACCGATTTTAGACATGCGAGTGAGAGCACTCCACACTATCAAGTTTGTAGGTGTGAGTGATGGTCTCGGATGACTTGATATATGTTCTTATTAGACCTTTATTGAACAGCTAATAAAGATGACTGTATGCATCGATTGATGTAGAGGTCAGGAGTTTAAACCTTCTTTTCCAAAAGAAAACTGTAAGATGAGCTTCATCCATGAAAAAGACTCGACATCTGTACAGACCGGGGGTCTTCTTATGTTTGAAGATGAAACCATTTCTGCAAATCTAGATACTCCAGGTTACCAAAATAATTTTCCCATGAAGAAAGGCACGCCCGACTCATTCCTCAGTCCCTGCAGATTCTCCTGGAGATCATCAGTCATTTGCACATTGGGGCATAGATAATGACAACAGCAGCTTTGCAAATGGGCAGTCAAAGGACAGATGAGTACTGCTCTCTCTAACTTGCTGATAACACATGACACAATAAGAGGAGGGCAGCTAAAAGGTTTTTCTCTGAAGCATTCCTGTGTGTTATTTTTTTTGAGGGGATGGCCTTCATGGCTGATTTATTCACTCATAATAAACTTACATCGTTTGCTAAAGCATTGAGGATGAAAAGGGAGGTGTATCCGACCACACAGTCGGTGGATTACCCCTCCCAAAACTAGCTAACTCATGAGCAACCATGTTCTACTCTCTACTACAATGTTCGATAATGACCTTCCTGAAATCTTTAAGTAAATTAGGGCAGTCCTCTAGAATTGGTGCAGCCACCAAAGCATACCCTTCATTCATCCTCAAAGCATCCACGACGATCGAGCTATCAGATTGGACCACAATGCTATCACAACCAAAGCCGCGTATGAACTTTATACCCTGATGCATAGCCTCGGCCTCCGCTGCCACTACATCCGCCACATGAGACATCTGAGTTACTGCAGCTGCAACAAAACCGCCGTTATGGTCCCTCACCACCATTCCACAGGAGCCTGAGTGATCTACTTCCAGGAACGAAGCATCTACATTTAGAACCTGCATGCTTGAGAGTGGCTTCTTCCAGGCATTTTGACAAGGTATTTGATTAGGTTTTCCGACCGCTCGGACAAAGTTCAGAGAGAGGGCCTAGATAGCCATAGCTGTGTGTACCGGATTTTGGACTTGCTCCCCTCTTACTAGCTCCCTTCTCTGCCACCACAAATACCAGCTAGTGGAGGCTATAACTTCAGGTATGGTAATAACATCCATATATCTGCGTTGAAACCTGTCATCGCACAGGAGAGACTCCATTACTCTCGCGCCCGATCTGTCAATAGGGATCGCCTCATCTATGACAGTTTGCAAGCCCAGCTCATACCATATCAACCTAGCACGGGAACATGTGAAGAGTGTGTGCTTTGTATCCTCCGCCCCCTGCTGACAAATAGGACACTGCCCACTCGTGGGAATATGCCTGTTAGCCAATGTACACTTAAACATGATGGTGTTATGCAAGCATCTCCAAATGAAGATTTTAACTTTCCCTGGTAGCTTTAACTTCCACAGCCTCTTCCAAACCGGGTGATCCGGTGTACTCAACTGTCCTGCGTCGCCACCAATTTTCAGACCATATTGATCTTCCCATTCTCTGTAATAGCCAGATTGAACACTATAGACTCCATTCTTCGTAAAGTGCCATGCAACAACATCCTCCAAAATATGATGGGATAGTGGAATTTGCAATATACGATCAACATCTATACTCCAGAAATTATCTCTGATAATCTGCTCATCCCAGTCACCTGATATAGGATCGATTAGATCGCTCACATATGATAACAGACAGTTACCTCGCCGTGTTAATATCTTCCTTGTTGGGCTGTTCGGGATCCAGCAGTCCTCCCAAATGTCAATCTTTGTTCCGTCCCCAACTCTCCAGATGCTTCCTTTCTTGAAGGTTTGTATGCCTGCAAATATGCTCTGCCATACAAAGGAAGAACCTTTCTTCAGCGTACAGTTAAGAATATTGCCCGTGGGGGTAGTATCGTGCACGCAACACTCTTGCACATAACGAATCATAGTTCTCAATCAACCTCCAACATTGTTTTGCTAAGAGTGCAAGATTGAAGGCATGTATATCTCTAAAACCCATTCCACCCTTTTCTTTTGAGACACACATTTTCCACCAAGCGACCCAATGCATTTTGCGCTGATCATCCTCATCACCCCACCAGTAGTGCGACATTGCATCAGTGATCCCTTTGCAAAAAAAAAATCAGGAATTTGAAAACACTCATCGCATACGTTGGGATGGCTTGGGCCACCGCCTTAATTAGGGCCTCTTTGCCTCCAAATGATAAGGTATGTTCCTTCCAACCATTAATCAATTTCTGAATTCTCTCAATAAGGTGCAGAAAACAGTCAGTTTTGTCTACACCTATCATAGATGGCAATCCCAAATATTTCTCGATAATGATTCAGTCATAATATATAATATTTGACACACCTCGGCTTTGACATCCACATCAGTATTGGGACTGAAGAAAATTGATGATTTAGCAACACTCACCATTTGTCCTGAATCTGAGCAGTAATCATCCAATATACTCTGAAGTGAGTGTGCATTAGCAGAATCAGCCCTCATCAAGATTAGGGAATTGTCCGCAAAAAGCAAGTGTGATATTTTAGGGGAGTCTCTACAGACCTGAACCCCCAAGAGCCTGCCTTGAGCTTCTTCATGATAAATTAGTGCTGAAAGTCCCTCTGCACAAATAAGAAGAGGTAGGGGGACAGGGGATCCCCCTGCCTGAGCCCTCTGGATGGTTTGAAGGGATTAGTCTCGTTTGAATTAAACCTCATCGTGTATTCAACATAGGTCACACACGCCATGATCAAATCAATCCATTTTTCTGCAAACCCAAGCTTGCCTAAAATAGCTTTAAGGAACACCCATTCTACTCGATCATAGGCCTTGTGCATATCTAGTTTGACAGCACATGTGTTGTTTTCTCCTTGCTTCCTCTTCTTCATAGTGTGTAAGCATTCATACGCCACAATTACATTGTGAGTGATAATCCTCCCCGGCACAAATGCACTCTGCATTTCGCTGATAATATCAGGTAGGAAGACTTTTAATATAGAAGGCAACATTTTTTAGATCACCTTGTAAACAACGTTGCAGAGACTTATGGGCCTGTATTGCGAGATCTTCTCTGCATTCTCTACTTTGGGTATGAGCACAATAGTAGTTGAGTTCCAACCCTCCGATATAACCCCAGTATTCACTGCGTTTAAGACTTCTGTTACTAGTTCATCTCCCAAAAGAGGCTAGAACCTCTTATAGAAGACTACATGCAAGCCATCTGGACCAGGTGCCTTGAGCTCGCCGATACTAAATAGAGACTTTTTCACTTCCTCAGCCATATACGGTGCAAGCAGTGCTTCATTCATATAGTCTGGAACTCTAGCTTTCACTTTATTCAAAACATTCATGTTTGGATGTACAACTTAGATGTAAACAATGACTTAAAATAATTAGAGATTAGGTTTCCCATGGATTCTACATCTTCCTTCCATACGCCATCATCTCCAAGAAGTTTCCGGATCTGATTTCTTCTTCTTCTGGCAGTAGCAAAATTATTGAAGAAGCTTGTGTTTCGATCCCCATACTTCAGCCAGTTTGCTCGTGATCCCCAATATATTTCCTCCTTCTCCAGAGTTTCTTCAATCAGGATCAGAATTTCTCGTTGCCGATCTGCCGACTCATCGGTAAGGGGCCCCGATAGCAAACTTTCAAGCTCCGCCTTGAGTTTCTTCAGGCGGTGTTGTGGTGCACACAACACCTTCCGATCCCATGGGTGCAGTTCTTTATGTACTGCTGTTGTACGCTTCGCAAACGAGTCCTTATTACATGTGTTCTCCCAGGCCTCAGTTACCTGCTACGTAACATCATATTCTTGCAACCATCTTGCCTGAAAGCGACGGGTTCCATCAGGTGAACGGTTGACAACATTACCATCACCTTCCAAGTCCAGGACCAAAGGACGATGATCTGATTTAGAATGCTCAGCATTGGTTATGGTTGCATTCGGGAATAGTGCATGGAATGCACCATTACACACACCTCTGTCTAACCTTTCCCCCAGTCTCCTCCTTCTCCAAGTAAATATTTCACCCATATGTCCCATGTCCTCCAGTTGGCAATCCACCAGCGCATCTCTGAAGTTTTGCATCATCTGACTTGGACGTGGATCCCCTCCTTCCTTTTCATGGGAATACAGAATCTCATTGAAGTCCCAGATGACCACCCAAGGGCCATTCATCTGCGGCCTAAGAGATCTCAAGTACTCCTAGGATATATGTTTATCTTCCCACTTAGGCTCTCCATAGAACCCAGTTAGTCTCCACATAGCTTCTCCCGAGCCATCAATAGCCACATCAATATAATTTTTCTGTACACTTAGGGCTTGTATCACAACCGGGCTACACCAAGTTAGGAGTAGCCTCCCACTAGCACCGTCGCTTTCATGAACTTCAATCCTATCCATCCGAAGTTTCCTCATCAATTTTTTTGCCTTCGCTTTATTCAGATGTGTCTCAGACAGGAAGATCACATCCGGGCCCCATTGCTTCTGAACATCCAGAAGCGCTCTAACCGCCATGGTGCTGGCCATCCCACGATAGTTCCAACAAAGGGTTTTCATTATACCTGGTGATCCCCTTCGCAAGGGTCGCCGATCCCATTTCAGTATCATCATTTCCCTCTAATAATGTCATAAATATCCCTTCCTCAATTCTCTGTCTCTTTGGGTCATGCACCTTCTGAGGCGTACTCATCAAACTCTTATCCACTGGTGCATTGGGCACTCCTTCTAGCTGCAAGACTCGCTCAGCCACTACACCCGTTGAGGAAGAAGGCGCCTCCGTATGTTTTATGAACATGCCATATGCCGCAACTTGTCATTTACTTGCTATTGGCATCGACACACCCTGTCCCGTACCTCTGCCCAAGTTTACTTCTCGTCCTTCTTCCGGGTTTGGGTCACCGGGATTTCCTCTTCCTCTCCCAACACCTCCTCCTCTCCATGCTGCACCACCACCACTACAAAAAAAAGACACATCCGTGACATTTTGGGCCAAACGATTTTTTTTTGTCATACACATGACACTTCTATGACGATAATTGTGACAAAACCCGGTATCATCATAGATGTGGTGGGCTCCTACTTCTATGACAAAAAATCATGAAAGAAAATGGGCTTTTCGTCCTGGGCGGGCCGGAGACGCAGCTGCATGACATTCTTTGGGCCGTCCATGACGGACAAAACTGTGGTAGAAGCGAGGGGAGGAAAATTTCGGGGAGTTGCCGGTTATGGTAGGAGAGCGATGCGCGTTTCTCTCGTACAGGTACGCGCGTGTGTGCGAGGCATTGGCTCTAACTGAACCCGAGCGAGGCGTTGGGCTCTAACTGAACCCGAGCGATTGCACTGTAGGCTACGCGTTACTGAACCCGAGGGATCGATCGATGGCTGTTAACTGAACCCGATGGAGTGATTCCTTCGCTACTGCTGCTAACTGAAGCCGATCGATTGGATGAACAATGAGCGTTGCAGGGGGGTTTGGATGAACAGTGAGCGGTGGCGTTGCCTCTGGATGAACAGGAACCCGTGGTGTGGAGGGCTGGATGAATAGTAGACGGTGGAGGGGTGGCCGTGGAGGGGTGGTTGAACAGGACCCCGTGGTGTGGAGGGCTGGATGAACAGTAGACGGTGGAGGGGTGCCCATGGAGGGGTGGTTGAACAGTAGCCGGTGGAGTAGCGCGCGGTGGAGGCTGGATGAACAGGAGCCCGTGGAGACTGGAGGAGGTCGACGGTAGCCCATGGAGGCTGCAGGAGGTCGACGGTGGAGATGAATAGTATCTTGTGGAGTCCCGTTTTGCGGTACACCACACCCCTCTCCCTGTTTCGACCGTAGCGCTACAACACAAGTTCGTTTCGTCCGTTTTGCGGTACGGCACACCCCTCCCGATGAACAGGACCCCCATTTCGACCGTACGCTCCAACACAAGTCCGCTTCGTCCGTTTTGTGGTACGCCACACCCCTCCCGATCAAGAGGACCCCCGTTTCGACCGTAGGAGGTCCGTTTCCTCCGTTTTGCGGTACGCCACACCCCTCCCGATCAACAGGACCCCGTTCCAAATGTAGGAGGTCCATTTCCTCTGTTGTGCGGTACGCCAGGCCTCGTTTCTATCGCCTGTTCCGTCCAAGCCCTCCCGATGAACACGACCACGCATTCCGTTCCGACCCAGCCGATTGGCTCCCCATGAACACGACGACGATGCTGTTTCTCCATTCCGACCTAGCCATGTACGTATGCGCGATAGGCGTTAGAGACCCTGTCCATATGTACGTACGTGGCCGTATTTTCTTTCTTGCACCCTCGCCGCTGTACATACGTGTACATGCTACGTGCGCGCCTCTACTACGACACGTGCGCGCCTCTACATCCACCAGTATACATGTACGTACACGTTCGCAACCAGAATGACAACGCTATGTACGCTTCAACCAGGTGGGTCCCGACTGTCAGGCACTTCCTTGCGTGCGAAGATGTAGCTGGTGGGTCCCCGCAGTCGGGGGGGGGGGCGAATAATTTTTTTTCGGACGCACTTCCTTGCGTGCGAAGATGTAATTGGTGGGTCCCAGCAGACCGGGGGAAACCTTTTTTTCGCTAAATACGGTGGCCCGTCCAGTGTGTCCCCGCTGTCAGGTGGAGGAATAATTATTTTGTGTGTAATAAGGAGGCACTTCCTTGCTGCGGTCGTGGACCCAGCTGTCAGCCTCTCCACGTACAGTCCACGTCCGATGGAAGCCATTCCTTGACCATGTTGACCACGCCGCGCCGAGAGCACCTGGGCGGTGGACGACGGCGAGGCCTAGGAAGGGGACGACGCAGAGTCGGGGAAGACGCGGCCGTGGATGCCCACGCGTAGAGGAGTATGAGGGTTCACTCGTTCGGCTGCGGTGTGAGGCTGCCGTCGCCGCAGAATAACAGGGGGTGTGGGTGCGTAGAGGGATGGCCTGGCCAGCGGTGGGAGTAGTAGGGGACGGTGAGGCCTCCGCGGCACCACAGCCGGCCACGGGCGGCAGGAGCAGGCGGCATGACCGGCGCTGCTTTGGGCGGCTGGAGCAAGAAGACTAGAGGTTGAAGAAGCACTACGGCCGTTGGATGGACATCGTACGGTCACTGGAGCTAGAATCGTTCATATATTGACTAAAATTGACAAAGGCCTCCGTCTCAGTCAACTTAGTAGGCCCACAAGTCAGCCTCCCACCAAGGTTGGTCCCAGCTAGCAGAGGGGTATTCATTTTTTGTGCGTAATAAGGAG
>NC_057801.1:581760495-581762752 GCF_018294505.1 Triticum aestivum | reverse complement strand
GTGGCCCATCCTGTGGGTCCCAGCAGTCAGGGGGAAACGTTTTTTCGCAAAATACTGGTGACCCGTCCGGTGGGTCCCTACTGTCAGGTGGAGGAATAATTATTTTCCGCGCAATAAGGAGGCACTTCCTTGCGGCTGCCATGGACCCAGCTGTCAGCCTCTCCACGTACAGTACTCTTCCGATGGAAGTCGGTCATTGAACACATTGACCACGCCGCGCCGAGAGCACCACGGCGGTGGACGACGGCGATGCCTAGTAAGGGGACGATGGGGAGTCGGGGAAGACGCGGCAGTGGAAGCCCGCGCGGAGAGGAGTACGAGGGTTCACTAGTTCGGCTGTGGTGTGAGGCTGCCGTCGCCGTAGGGCCTGGCCAGCGGTGGGAATAGTAGGGGGCGGTGAGGCCTCCGCGGCAGCACAGCCGGCCACAGGAGGCAGGAGCATGCGACACGACCGGCGCTGCTTTGGGTGGCTAGAGCAAGAACACCAGAGGTTGAAGAAGCACTACCGCCGTTGGATGGCCATAGTACGGCCACTGGAGCTAGAATCATTCATATTGACTAAAGTTGACAAAGGCCCCCATCCCAGTCAACTTAGTAGGCCCACAAGTCAGCCTCCCACCATGGTGGGTCCCAGCTAGCAGGGGGAGTATTCTTTTTTTTGTGCGTAATAAGGAGGCACTTCCGGTGGGTCTGAGCTGATAGCGTGGGGAACGTTTTTTCGCAAAATACACTGGCCCGTCCGGTGGGTCCCGGCGGTCAGGGGGAAACGTTTTTTTTCACAAAATAAGGTGGCCCGTCCGGTGGGTCCCTGTTGTCAGGTGGAGGAATAATTATTTTGCGCGTAATAAGGAGGCACTTCCTTGCGGCCACCTGGACCCAGCTGTCAGCCTCTCCATGTACAGTACTCTTCCTATGGAAGTCGGTCGTTGACCACGCTGACCATGCCGTGCCGAGAGCACCAGGGCGGTGGTGTGGACGGCGGCGAGGCCTAGGAAGGGGACGAAGCAAAGCCGGGGAAGACGCAGCTGAAGGAAATATGCCCTAGAGGCAATAATAAAGTTATTATTTATTTCCTTATATCATGATAAATGTTTATTATTCATGCTAGAATTGTATTAACCGGAAACATAATACATGCGTGAATACATAGAAAAACATAGTGTCACTAGTATGCCTCTACTTGACTAGCTCGTTTATCAAAGATGGTTATGTTTCCTAGCCATGGACAATAAGTTGTCATTTGATTAACGGGATCACATCATTAGGAGAATGATGTGATTGACTTGACCCATTCCGTTAGCCTTATCACTTGATCATTTAGTATGTTGCTACTGCTTTCTTCATGACTTATACATGTTCCTATGACTATGAGATTATGCAACTACCGTTTACTGGAAGAACACTTAGTGTGCTACCAAACGTCACAACGTAACTGGGTGATTATAAAGGAGCTCTACAGGTGTAACGCCCCGGATTCGATGCGCCAGGTGTCTTTCAGTTATTCGCCATCGTTGCCATGTCTTTTGCTTGCGTGTTGCATTTTGCCATGTCATCATCTGCATTCCATATCATGTCATCATGTGCATTTCTTTTTGCATACGTGTTCGTCTCATGCATCCGAGCATTTTCCCCGTTGTCCATTTTGCAATCCGGCACTCCTATGCTCTCCGGCGTTCCCCTTTTCGTCTCCTGTTGTGAGTGGGTGTTGAACTTTCTCGGAATGGACCGAGGCTTGCCAAGTGGCCTTGGTATAGCACCGGTAGACCGCCTGTCAAGTTTCATGCCATTTGGAGGTCGTTTGATACTCCAACGGTTAACCAGGTAACCGTAAACCCCTCTTTCTCTTTGCAGCCCAACACCCCTTCCAAAGTGGCCCAAAACCCACCTATCTCCCCTCCATGCTCTCGGTCGTTCGATCACGATCATGTGGGTGAAAACCGCTCCTCATTTGGACTTTCCTAGCTCCCTCTACCTATAAATATGTGGCCTCCCCCGAAAATCCGCAGTCCAAACCCTAGCCCTCTCCTCCCCGCGCCGCCGGACATGTCCATCCGCGCCGGACATGTCCGCCGGACACGTCGCTCCGGCCAATCCCGTCGCGCCATGTCGCCTTCCCCGCCGCCTCATCCAACCAGAAGCCGCCACCTCACCCGCGCCCGCACGCTCTCTCTCCTCCCTCGCGCCCGCAGCCGCCGAGGCCTGTTGGGCCCGCGCTCGGCCCTCCCCGGCCCGGCCGCGCCGCCACCCAGTTCGGCTG
>NC_057801.1:581755892-581760130 GCF_018294505.1 Triticum aestivum | reverse complement strand
GCCATGGCTCCGCCTCCCGCGCCCCGAGCGCCCGCGCCTCGCCTCGCCGCCCCCTGCGCCTCCTCCGCTGCAGCCTGCCCTGACCGGAGCTGCCCGGCCCCGCGGCCATCTTCGCCGGTGCCGGTCACCGCGGCTGCGCCGCCTTGCGTCGCCCTGCGTGCCGCCGCTTGGAGCTCCCCACGGCTCCGCCCCGTCGCCTAGCCGCCTTCCCCGCCGGAATCCGGCCGGATCCGGCCAGATCCGGCCCGGACCCGAACTCTCCGGCCGTCTTCCCCGTCCTCTCCGGCGAACATCTCCGACATGCATCGAAATCCGTGCGGACCCGAGGTTGACCCCGATACTGCTAAGTCCCAGATTTTGTAATTTTCATGCCATGTTTGACCTGCTGTAACTCTGCATCCGTAGCTCCATTTTGCGTGTGTAATATGTCAAATTGTTCGTCTCGACGAGTACATCATTTCAATCCATTGCACCATATTCATTTGAGGTCATCTTGATTCCTGAATCATTATTGTAAGGGTGCTTCATGATGTTTTCTGCTGTCTATTATCAGAACGAGCTCTTTTGTCATTTTTGCCATGATTGATGTGTGCATCCTATGAGGTTGATGTCTTCATGTGTTTTGAACTATGATATGTCATCTTTACAGAGGTGCTTACCATGTATTTTTGTGATCAATGTGGTGACTAGCACAAGCATGCAAACTAGGCATCGTGATGTTGCTGATTTTAGTCCCTGTTCTGCTGTTATTTTGATGCCATGTAAACTTGATGCTACAGAGAGATCCATGCTTATTTTGAGATGCTTCAGTAAGGATGTTTTGAACATATGGTTGTTCTCTATCCATTCATGCCCTTGGTTGCAATTATGGAGTAGTCTAGCATGTCATTTGAGTGCTCTACTTTTGCTTCAGAATGTTTCCTGGCAGATTGTTTACTTGTTATTCAATTTAGCCAAGGTTGCTATAGTTGATCCTTGCATGCTATGGACTTGTTCTTGACTTGGTTTGTTTCACAAACATGTCTTCTTGATGATGCTATGCTTATCTTGTCATGCAATGACTTGTGGTGAGTGTATCGAGCTTGTTAAGTAGTGTACATGATGTTGCTGTTTTGCTAGGCTGAATCTGTTATTTCGTGATGCTATATAAACATGTTGCTACTAATCATTCTATGCATAATCTGGAGATGTTCTATAAACATGTTTTGATTTACATGTCATCCTCTATCCATCCATGCCCTTGGTTGCATTTATAGCTTGCTGTAGCTTGTTCTAATGTTGCTCTAAAGTTGCTTCATAATGTTGCTGTCAGCCTGTTAACATTAAGTTCAGTTGTTTCCATGTGTTTTGCTAGTGATCCATGCACCCTATGACCTTGCTATTGCCATGCTTAGCTTCACAAATATGTCTTCTTACTGTTGGTTGCCTTGCCATGTTATGTATTGCTCTGTAGAGAGTTGCACAAGCTCATCTACATGCTTTCATAATTGGGTTAATTGGATTCATGCCACTGTAACTTTCGCAAGTTGGAAAAATGCCATTACAAAAGCCAGAGTTGGAAATATGCCACTACAACTTTTCCATACCTCTATATACGCCATTATCTTGACTTAATAGAATAACGGATCAATAAAGACTTGTATTCCAATGTGTATTTCAGTACTGACCATACTATCCATGTGCCCACCGAACTGTTATTGAAAAACGCGATTTCTCTTGCCCAGCCGCCGAGTACTTCCGGTGTACGCAGCTAGCAAGCTGACTTCCGCTCCAGATCGAACCTGCACGCACCTAGCACCGGCAAGATGCTCTCAAGCATGCCCACTCCCACACACGAAGACGTAGCACTAAATTGGGTTCTTGATCAGAGAAGGTGATGATGTAGTGTGTGTGTGTGTGCCGCATGACATCACACATAACAAACTATACCATCAAGGTTGGATGAGTCCAGAGTGGGGCCCCTTGGCCTTCATTGGCTCACACGCACGTACGCAGCGATTCCGCCGCCGGCCGGAAACACAACGCACGCACGCGAGCTTCGACAGGCGGATGTTGTATAGTGGTTCAAAGAACACTACGGGGCCGGGGACTTGGGCGCAGTCTAGAGGCGGATGCAGCATGGTGAGCGAGCTCGTCCCGGGCGGCGGAGTGCGGCGTGGTGGCGAGCTTGTCGGGGATTGTGAATGCGACGGGCAGAGACACGAGTTCGTCAGGGCCGGAGCTTCGATGGGGCGGAGATGCGGCTGGAGCTCGGGCAGGTCGGGCGATGAGTGACACGGTCGGGGAGCGCGAGGCCGACGACGGGCCATGGACGGGCAGCGCGCTATTGACGGCTGGCGGAATCAACTCGAGCTCAAGGCGTCTCGGGGATCAGCGGCTCCATGGACAAGTGCGCGGAGCTCTGGAGTCTGGAATCAGCACCCGCGTTGCGCGCGCCACCATCCGCGATGCCAGCCTCCAGCTATGTCGCACGTGCCTCTGGCCGCTGCCGTATAAAGGTATTTACAAGCATATAAGGGTAGTATATGGCTCAGTATTGTTGAAAATGGCATATGTAGAGGTATGTGAAAATTGTAGTGGCATATTTCTAACTTTGGTTTTTGTAATGGCATTTTTCCAACTGGTGAAAATTGCAGTGGTATGAATCCAATTAACCCTTCATAATTATGTTTCTGCCATGTATGAATCTGTATTATAACTTGCCATGTTTACGTGGGTGCCATCATATTTTCTGATCCTTTTTGACTTATGGTCAGTAAAGGACTTTTGATATATGAAATTAGTAGATTCATGCCATGCCTTTGTTTGCCATGATAAGTTCCTGTAACAAGTTGTTTGATAGCTCTAAACATTGCATCGTGATGTTATTTTCTGCAAAGTCTGAAATTGTTATAACTTGCAATCTTACCATGTGTGTTTGAGCATGTTCTAGTGATTTCTGGAGATAGCTCAGTGTTCATGTTTTGTAATTCTTTATCTATACATCATGCCCATGCCTTTTGTTATTGTGTTGAGATGTTGTAGATTGTTGTTTTGATGCTTGCAATATGCCTAGTTGCTGTTTTGGACAACTTGTCCTTTAAACTTGTATAGTGTGCATGTGTTGAACCGTTGCTCCGTTTTGGGTGTGCTCTATATGAAACTTGCTTAGAATTGCATGTAGCTTCATATTATCATGTTGCATCCTTTTTTTGAGGTGTTTGCTTGATGTTTGGGTGCATTTTGCATCAATGTCATGTTTAACTTGTTTTGCTCATATCTTCTAGGCCGTAGCTCCAAATCTAATGAACTTTATATGTAACTTGACTAGAATCTCGTGTAGATCATCTTGGTGCATCTTAACTTGATGTTTAACAACTTGAACATAAGGTTTATTCAGATCTGGACCAATTTCGAAATATGCATATGAGGACTTACCGGAATTGTTATATGTTGTTCCCGGCCTCATTTAAACTTGCCTTGATGTGTTGCTCTTGTTTGCATCATCTTTTGCCATGAGTAGCTTCATGTAGCTTTGTCATGCATCATGCTTGTTGTGCATCTTGCCTTGCTCATGTGTGGTGTGTTTACCATGTTGTGTGCTTCTTCTTGTTAGTTCCTGTTTCGTTGCGATTGTGAGGAATCATTCGTCTACGCTTGGTTCGGCTTCGTCCTTTCGTCTTCTTCATGGACTCATTCTTCTTACTTGCGGGATTTCAGGCAAGATGACCGCTACCCTGGATCTCACTACTATCATTGCTATGCTAGTTGCTTCGTTCTTTCGCTATGCTGCGCTACCTATCACCTGTTTATTCAAGCCATCCCAAATTGCCATGAACCTCTAACCTTTGACACCTTTCCCATGCAAACCGTTGTTTGGCTATGTTACCGCTTTTGCTCAGCCCCTCTTATAGCGTTGCTAGTTGCAGGTGAAGTTGAAGATTGCTCCATGCTGGATAGGATTTTGGTTGGGATATCACAATATCTCTTATATTATTAATGCATCTATATACTTGGTAATGGGTGGAAGACTCGGCCTTTTGCCTAGTGTTTTGTTCCACTCTTGCCGCCCTAGTTTCCGTCATACCGGTGTTATGTTCCCGGATTTTGCGTTCCTTACGCGGTCGGGTGATTTATGGGACCCCCTTGACAGTTCGCTTTGAATAAAACTCCTCCAGCAAGGCCCAACCTTGGTTTTGCCATTTGCCTCACCACCACCTATCCCTTTCCCTTGGGTCGGCCAACCCGAGGGTCATCTT
>NC_057801.1:581746138-581755664 GCF_018294505.1 Triticum aestivum | reverse complement strand
GGCCAGTGCTTGTCTAAGTGTTGGTCCGAACCGAGCCGCCTGCGGGGCCCCCTCGGGGCAACTCGAGGTCTGGTTTTACTCGTAGCCTGTCTCATCCGGTGTTGCCCTGAGAATGAGATATGTGCAGCTCCTATCGGGATTGTCGGCGCATTGGGCGGTCTTGCTGGTCTTGTTTTACCATTGTCGAAAGGTCTTGTAAACCGGGATTCCGAGTCTGATCGGGTCTTCCTGGGAGAAGGTATATTCCTTCGTTGATCGCGAGAGCTTGTCATGGGCTAAGTTGGGACACCCCTGCAGGGTATAATCTTTTGAAAGCCGTGCCTGCGGTTATAGGCAGATGGGAATTTGTTAATGTCCGGTTGTAGATAACTTGACACCAGATCCGAATTAAAAAGCATCAACCGCGTGTGTAGCCGTGATGGTCTCTTCTCGGCGGAGTCCGGGAAGTGAACACGGTTTCTAGGTTATGATTGACGTAAGTAGGAGTTCAGGATCATTTCTTGATCATTACTAGTTGACGACCGTTCTGTTTGTTCTCTTCTCGCTCTTATTTGCGTATGTTAGCCACCATATATGCTTAGTCGCTGCTGCAACCTCACCACTTTATCCTTTCCTTTCCCTTTAAGCTTTGCTAGTCTTGATAGCCATGGTAATGGGATTGCTGAGTCCTCGGGGCTCACAGATTACTACAACAACAGTTGCAGGTACAGGTTGTGCGATGATCATGATGCGAGAGCGATGCTTGCTTGCGTTGAGTTCTTCTTCTGCTTCTTCTTCGATCAGGGGATAGGTTCCAGGTCGGCAGCCTGGGCTAGCAGGGTGGATGTCGTTTGAGTTTCTGTTTGTGTTTCATCCGTAGTCGGATGTGGCTCTTATGTATTGTGATGTTGTATTCATGTGGCATTATATGCCTTATGTATGTATCCCCATCTATTATGTAATGTTGATGTAATGATATCCACCTTGCAAAAGCGTTTCAATATGCGGGTCTATCCTTGGTGGGACCTTCGAGTTCCTTTTGGATAGGGTCGCATATTGGGCGTGGCAACAGGTGTCTCCGAAGGTACATGTTGTGTTGGCGTATTTCGAGATTAGGATTTGTCACTCCGGTTGTTGGAGAGGTATCTCTGGGCCCTCTCGATAATGCACATCACTATAAGACTTGCAAGCAATGTAGCTAATGAGTTAGTTATGGAATGATGCATTACGTAACGAGTAAAGAGACTTGCCGGTAACGAGATTGAACTAGGTATTGGATACCGACGATCGAATCTCGTGCAAGTAACATACCGATGACAAAGGGAACAATGTATGTTGTTATGCGGGCTGACCAATAAAGATCTTCGTAGAATATGTGGGAGCCAATATGAGCATCCAGGTTCCGCTATTGGTTATTGACCGGAGACGTGTCTCGGTCATGTCTACATAGTTCTGGAACCCGTAGGGTCCGCACGCTTAAGGTTTCGATGACAGTTATATTATGAGTTTATGAGTTTTGATGTACCGAAGGAGTTCAGAGTCCCGGATGAGATCGGGGACATGACGAGGAATCTCGAAATGGTCGACATAAATATCGATATATTGGACGACTATATTCGGAGTTCGGAAAGGTTCCGAGTGATTCGGGTATTTTTCGGAGTGCCGAACAGTTACGGGAATTCGCCGGGGAGTATATGGGCCTTATTGGGCTTTAGAGGAAAGAGAGAGGAGAGGCCGGGCGCCCCCCAAGGCCTAGTCCGAATTGGACTAGGGGGGGGGCTGTGCCCCCTCCTTCCTTCTCTTCTCTTCCCCCTTTCCTTGACTCCTACTCCTACTACTTGGAAGGGGGGGGGGGGGAATCCTACTCCCGGTGGGAGTAGGACTCCTTGGCGCGCCCTCCTTGGCCGGCCGCCCCCTTCCCCTTGGCTCCTTTATATACGGGGGCAAGGGGCACCTCTAGACACACAAGTTGATCTTCGTGATCGTTCCTTAGCCGTGTGCGGTGCCATCCTCCACCATATTCTACCTCGGTCATATTGTTGCGGTGCTTAGGCGAAGCCCTATATCGGTAGAACATCATCATCGTCACCACGCCGTCGTGCTGACAGAACTCATCCCCGACACCCTGCTGGATCGGAGTCCGGGGATCGTCATCGAGTTGAATGTGTGCTGAACTCGGAGGTGTCGTACGTTCGGTGCCTGGATCGGTCGGATCGTGAAGACGTACGACTACATCAACCGCATTGTCATAACGCTTCCGCTTTCGGTCTACGAGCGTACGTGGACACACTCTCCCCTTTCGTTGCTATGCATCACCATGATCTTTTGTGTGCGTAGGAAATTTTTGAAATTACTACGTTCCCCAACAGCAGCAGTGGTAGCCCGCGCGGAGAGGAGTACGAGGGTTCACTGATTCGGCTGCGGTGTGAGGCTGCCGTCGCCGCAGAATAACAGGGGATGTGGGTGAGTAGAGGGATGGCCTGGCCAGCGGTGAGAGTAGTACGGGGCGGTGAGGCCTCCGTGGCATCACAGCCGGCCACGGGAGGCAGGAGCACACGACACGACCGGCGCTGCTTTGGGCGGCTGGAGCAAGAAGATCAGAGGTTAAAGAAGCACTACGGCCATTGGATGGACATCGTACGATCACTGCAGCTAGAATCGTTTATATTGACTAAATTGACAAAGCCTTTGGTACGCGTCAACTTAGTAGGCCCACAGCTCGAATTTGGCAGAGAACATATAGCCCATTTGCGATTTGTAAGAATGTACAACCCATTTTTCAATTCTAATGGAATTTACTACAACCCATTTACGGGTTTGTTAAAAGTACAGCCCAACTTTTAGGTAGGACAACGATTAATAATTTCAAACAACCGCTCAAGACAGAATTCAAAAAAAAATCTCACATTTTGATGGGATCCGGAATATTTTTATCCGAAATTTCTAGCCAGGTTAAATATAATTTCAAAATAAAGTTGTATCACGTTAAAATCCAACGAAATATTGCGCGCGCAACAAGTAATGAAATTAAAATTTCCAAATTCCAAAAATAATATATTTTTCAAACTAATTATGTGTTTGGTGCATAGTAATTGCCCAGTTATTATAATTACATCCCATTTATTATTTCTTAAAGTCCATTTTCTTGTTAAGCCTAATGCATACCTCCTAGGAACTTTGCAGCCCAGCGGGGCGGATAACAAGTTGACCCGGATATTGTGTACAACTGTCGGCCCAGTTGCATTGCTGATATTGAAAAAAAGGCCTGTGTAGTACAGTACAACCTAACATGGTTACTCAGCCCACATTCAGGGACACCAGAGAGGCCCAAAAAAGGCTTCTGTACAACTTTT
This sequence comes from Triticum aestivum, assembly GCF_018294505.1. Lineage (NCBI taxonomy): Eukaryota > Viridiplantae > Streptophyta > Magnoliopsida > Poales > Poaceae > Triticum > Triticum aestivum. Next base: position 581,752,332 of record NC_057801.1, on the reverse strand, counting down.
TGAAGTCACTGAGCTCAACTAATAACTTAAGAAAAAAGTTAGATTACAATGGAACCTAATTAAAAGCTGTCACGAGCAAATAAATAATTCAACGGGTCCCACTTGTGCGTGTGCGCGTGTGTGCGTGCGTGTGTGTGTGTGTGTGTGAGAGAGAGATAGAGAGAGAGACCCATCGGTCGATGCTCGTAAATACATCTTTCAGCCATATGCATTGCTGATGCTCAGTAAAAACTTATATAGTTGACACAATCATAGCACACTGAACTTGCATACAAAAATTTCACACAGGCGGCACAATCAGGATGGAAGCAGTGGATCACTACGGGAAGGGCTATGTTGAAACCAACGAAGTCGTACATAACGGTTCATCATCTTTATAAATGACGGGGAAATGTCTTGAATGTTGTGCAAAGAAAACAGATAGACAACACAATAAGTCCTGCTAGCACATTAAGTTGACGTACAACCCTTTCTAAAAAAAAGTTCAGGTACAAAATTAGAACATGTCACAATCAAATATACTGGCATATCAGTGCTTCAGACCCATAGCTCGGATTTAACTAGTACTATCTGACAAGATTCAGTTGTTACCTCAAATTATAGCACATCCAGGCAGCCAGCCTTGCCTCTTCTCCCAAAGAAGCAGTGGCCTCCGCCGCGTGATGGAGTAGGCCCTGTGCCATCCATCATTCCGAGCAACACGGGGAAAGTCTGACGTTGACTCCTGTAATGGATGTCGTCGACGGACCCTGGCACCAGCGGGGGCGGCAGGACTTCGATTGATGGATTGACCACTTCTTCGACATGCACAAACACTCAATACAGGTACATCCCTAACGTGGTCCGGGGCGGCCTTGGTGGCGACGAATAGTACAACCCCGGTTCCTGCACCGGTATCTCAACACCAATCACCTTCGGTATGGTGGACGGCTTCTCCATCCATGCCATAACCGTTAGAGCCCAGCTGTCTGGAGGAACAAACATACTTACGAGCTCATCTCCAAGGTCGTTGATAAGCTCGTTCATGGACTCGCTGTTCCAAGCACGTCGAGGCATGCCGTGGAAGGTAAGCTTTGTTAAAAACTCAAGCTCAGAGGGCACCGAGCCCCATCCTGGGTGCCACCGATCAAATCTCATCAGCGCGCCATCGCAGAACAAACGCCGGGAAGATTCGAACACACGAATGCAGTCGAAAGTTGTTCGGAACCTGACGAAGAAATTAGCCGGTGGCGGACAGACTTCGATGAGAAAGTCACTTATTTGGATGTCGTGCGCAATGCCAAGAGCTTTGACAAGGTCGTCCAGCGAGACGGGAGGCCGGTCGCCGTTGATGGTTACCATCAGCACTTTGCCGGCAAACTGGTCGTCAAGCGCCGCCATGCCACTGTTGAGCGACAGCATGCAACGACCGAAGGCAGGACGGATCTCATGATCTCCGGCTCGGAGATCCGCGTTGACTGGCGACATGATAGTGCGCTTGAGTACAGGGAGTACAGGAGGGGGATTTGGGGGATCTAGAGTAGGAATCGAGATTCCAGAGGTGGGGGAGGGGCGGGAGACTGGGGATGAAAAGGTAGCATGAATTTCGAGCACGTGCCAATATGCTCTCGGTGCGCAAGCGCACGAAAACACCGGTGGCGCCCACATGTCGGCCTAAGAGTCCTTATTCTTTCTTTTTTGGAGAGCCCGGCCTTTTTTCAGGATCTTTTGAGAGCTCGGCCCGAGAGTCCTAATTGACCTGTTTGGCATTACGTTACTACTCGGCCCATATTCAACGACACCTCACTGGCCCAAGCAAGTGTACATCATCGAAAAGACAGGGAGCTCAAATTATATAACTTGAAAAAAGGAGATATACTCTGAACACTAGAGAATGGTGATGCCCTCATTTAGCACACCAGTAGTTCGAGACAATAAACAGTTCGAAACAACGATATATACAACATTCAAACACTGACTAGTGACTACTACTGACATAAACAGCAAGACATGATAGTTCATAAGAAGTCTTGCTACACCACCAAAACGTACCCATCTGCAGCGCTCAGACTCTCGTGATCCAGACGAGAATGACATTCTAAACAGAAGCAAATATTTCATAGAAAGAGTGACATAGACGAGGATGACCAAATGACAAGGAATATGCATAACAAAAGAAAGAACTACCCATCCAGAACCAGCAGCAAAGACAACAAAGTCATTCGAAGAGATGATCCAACACCATTATAATTTGCAGCCCCACTTCAGCGACCAGTGATCCGAAGACACCAGTACTCCACCCTTTCGACAACAGCCCAATTACCTATCAACCTGAAGGCTTGAACCACATCACTGCCTATCGTAATTGAGACATCCAAGGATTAAAGTTAATCCGGATGCCTTTGTCATTCTCACCTTCTTTTGGCTGCAGGCTGTATCGTTGACAATCAGGGGAGTATGCTCCCGAACTCCTAGGGCTCGCCGTGTAGACACAGTTTTCCATAACAAACAGAGCCTCTCTGCCATCAAGGTCCTTGCCAACGGTGATCTCCTGGTTAATCGGATAATTGAGTCCGAGAAACAAAGAGTGTGAACAAAGGATGTTTACCCGCCTCCAACTAGAAAATCCTAAAGGCCCCAACAAGTTGTTATCCTACTCATAGACGTAACAGCCACTGTCCAGATACTCACGTATTACATGGTGCTTGTATACAGTGGGGTTTTTGCAATATAACTTTTTCGGCTCATGTGTCTGAATGATCATCAGTCTTTTGTCGTCGTCTGATCGAGCGAGGAACTAGTTGTGCTTCCCTGTTTTTGGCAAAGGTGGTGTAATTACAAAGGGCAGTAACTGTAGGGACACTGCATCATATCAAAAAGGACAAGCATTGTTAATGTAAGATCAGCATTGTTCAGAGTATGAGTAGGATAATGCAAGAAACAACATTGATATGTCCCTGTTGGAACTGGGAGGAAAATACAGGGAAATGTATACTGGGTTCGAAAATATAAAAGTGCCATGCATGGTTATACTCATGTTATCTCGCAATCGATTCTTCACAGGAAACTACCATGTCATGCATGTTATGTAATCATGTTCTGTCCTCACAAACAAATTCTTCAAGGTAACTAACAGACCAAGCATTATTATATACTCGTGTTCTGTGGGCAAAAATTTTGTGAGGATATTATTCTAGTCATTGATTGTTGAAGGGCGAATATAGGTATGTACACATGGTAAGCATTGCAGGATTTCACTACTTCCAAATATAGAGTTCTCCATATGCACATTTACTTCCCTAATGTATGGTTAGATGAAACCAACAATGTGGTGCATGTTTCTACATCTTGAAAATGAGGAAACTAACATGGCCATTGATACACACTCATATTTAGTACTAGTATATAGATTACTGTAAAATAAGGATAATATCCATATATTCCTAACTGTTTGATTATTCAGGGTACAAATTGGCTGTAATGACATGGTCACAATCGCATGAATTATCTCATTCCAAATATAGCTGATTTACGGCGTCTCTAATATATTGCCATAGTTCTACTCAAATTCTGCTCAAACAGGGATATGCCAATCATCAAAAAAAGTTCAAACAGTGTCATGGCGTCATCATTAACATGAGACGGAAACAACTTACACGCGCCGTCCCAGCAATACGTGGTGCCATCTGCTTTGTCGATCGCGTAGATGATGCCATTGTGTTCAATAGCATCACAGAAGTGTGTATCAGCTTTGACGATGATCCACTGCGAGCCGAGTTGTCTCCAGCTAAAAAAGGCACCAGCGTAAAGATAGGCGAGTCCGCGGTCGAACAAGGCAATTAGCTTGAAGTCTGCGTAATTCGCATGTCGTGTAGGTACTTGGCAGATTACAATCTTCTGCAAAACAAGGTCCATCCAACTGACGTAGTAATCTAGATGACTTGGACCGCGATGGTAATACTCTATATAATCCAACGGAGGAAGGATAATCTCATGGGAGGTTTGGAAGTTCACGAGCACCAACTTTTTACTGTCTTCTCTGAAGGTAGCCATCCAGTGGGAGTTCATGCCGACCTAGTACATACCTGCCAAGAAGTTTCGGGTGATGGTGATCGGATCAATGTCGAGGGAAATGATGTACGGCGACACACTACATACCTGCAAAGAAGTTTCGGCTAATGGAGATCGGATTGAAGTCGAGGGGCATCATGCACGCCTCCGTATGATGGTGAGCCAATCTCGCAAGACCATATAGCAGCAAGCAGGGTGTCTTGAAAATCTTAGGCCTCGCTTCGATGATGGTCGTGTGCATGTCCCTCGAGCATGCAGCCAGCCGCAGGGCGGTCAACATATCCATACATGAACGACAGAGGTCGAGGATGTCACTGGGGAGATTGCTCCAATCGTGACTCATATGGATGCTGCGCGGTTCGTGTTCGGCCATGGTGGAGTTTGGAAGGGGGCTTGATTTACGGGGGAGAATGATGTCGGTGCTGGAGCGGCTAGCGAGGGAATAGTGGTACTGGGGGAGGCGAGTGAGGCAACGGTACACGGGGGCACAGTGAGATGGAGACGGAGACGGAGACGGAGAAGGAGATGGAGATGGAGTGGTGCTATGGGAGCGGAGAGGGAGACGAGGCGAGGCACCAATGTGCTGTACAGCGGCAGTGACAGACTGCACAGTGCATAGGGTGAGGCTGACTTTGGTAACCCGAACACGCCGCCTCGCCTGGACTAGTGTCAGGCGCAGGGTGTTGTCACTTCACTCTGAGGGCCGGATGAATAGTATTTTGACCATCAAGTGTACCACAGTTGTACTACTACTAGTAGTAGGAACATGAGTACTCCAGTATTGTATAGCGGAAATAGGTCTCCCGTGCTAGCATGCCTGTTTCACTTCATCATTCAGGTATCATCCATATTGTGAGCAAAACCAAATTCTCGTGCATGCCCAATCAACACCTTGCCGCGATGCATGCAGTGGTCGTTGTGGTGCATCAAGGACGACATGCAGATCGTTCCACACTTGAGAAGAGGAAAAATGGAAAGGTAGAACACAGCAGCAGAGGAAGAGAAAGCTAGCTAACGAGGCTGGGAAGGGATCGAGCAGGAAGTTAATGCTCCACGCCTAAAGGTTTTGGGAAAACCTGATTTTCATAAGGTGACTTATACTCACCAAAATGGAGGGAGTATTCCTTAACCAGAGAATGTTGTGTCTCCCACTCACGGGCTCAAAAAAAAAAGCTACGACACATTTTTTTATCTGTTTGCATAGGTCCCACCTATCAGGAAGGATGGGCACGTACACGAACATGTACGACTCCTCAGTCTACCCGCATAGCCTTTTCGTTTAGTCTACCTAGCCGTCTAATCAACTGCCTGCACGCCACTTCTCCCATTTACTTCTCCATCGGGAACCGATTCGCCTCGGCTTCTTCACCTCCCTTTCGTCTTCATTTGCATCCAAACTCCACTGCTTTCACATTGTTTTAACCTTTTTAAATAATCATCTACAACTTCAGTTAGACTAGCCATCTAATCCTAATTCTCCAAACCATAGCCCTCCGTTCCAGCGGTTCCAAATGGCGAAAGAGATCGAGATGCAGGTTTTTAGCGTCCAACATGTCCTCATCGAAGGCTCGATGCGCATAGTTGCCACCGTCACCGTCCACCCAAGGGTTGTTCGGTAGTGGATCAACAATGTATCCAACTCCCTCCAAAAGGTATAGACGAGGGTCATCGGTCTCGACGCAGAGTACACGGAGCGTGCCCCTGGGAAGATCCAGCGCGCCGCCGTCCTTTAGCTGTGCCTCGAAGATGATGTTTTGGTGTACCACATCATACACTTGCCCTCCATACCAGGTGAGCTTCACGATTTCTTGTCTCGAGAGGACGTATACTTCTGTGGGGCAGCCATCGAAGGGGACAAACAGAAGCTGGAGCCGTACAACCTTGATTTAAAAAGCATCGCTGACCTACAAACCAGAATCAAAATTCCTGTAGAAGATTGTGCTAAACATACACTATCCCTATTCGACGTAGCAAATTTTGTGCTCGGTACAAATCTTCAGAAGGGTGACGAGATGGTGGCATTAAGGTCGTCTGGATGGGAGAATTATCCCTTGACGTACGAGCAGATAAAATATGCTGCCCTCGATGCCCGTGTGAGTTTCGAGATAACTGCAAGGTCCAAAGAGCTTGTTGCGAAGCCGTCT
>NC_057801.1:581734920-581745867 GCF_018294505.1 Triticum aestivum | reverse complement strand
AGAAGAAGAAGAAGAAGAAGAAGAAGAAGAAGAAGAAGAAGAAGAAGAAGAAGAAGAAGAAGAAGAAGAAGAAGAAGAAGAAGAAGAAGAAGAACAAGAAGAAGAAGAAGAACAAGAACAAGAAGAACAAGAAGAATAAGAAGAAGAAGAAGAAGAAGAAGAAAACGCTGCACCAGCAGGAGGGCATTATGGATGGATGTACTATTTCCTCTCTTGTAAAAAAAATTATTCCCTCTCGGTGTATATTGATATAGATGGACTATTTCGATGGTGTGCATGTCTTTGGAATAGAGTAGTAGCGTGGGTCTGCTTGACTATAAGGAACTATTAATCCGCATATATAGCTTTCTCTGCTACTCCTTCCAGTGATCGGTATACAGTGCATGTGTCCGTAGACATGACAGCTTGTCCATGGAAGTTCAACTACAGCGACCATCACGTTTCATCTCGCGATTCCCACGACGCCTCTCCAACCCACGGCACCACGCCCCCCGACGTGCGCCTCACCCCTCTCGGCCGCACCGCCCCTCTGCCTTTGTGTGCATGACATGTGGGCCACCTAAAATGCGGTGAGCATCAAGTTTCTACCACAGCCACCCGCGATTCCCATGACGCAGCTCGAACCCATGAAACCACACGTCCCCCGACCTGCGGCTCACCCCTCTTGGCCCCACTGCCCCTCTGCCTTCGGGAGCATTACATGTGGACCAGTCACCTATCAGGTCCACATGTTATTGACTCAAAGGTAGGTGTAGTAAGGCGCTGAAGCTCAGTCCCGACGGCCCTGAGAGGGAAATGTAACTCCTGCGCCAGGGCTTGTGGTGCTCCCGCAGCACGAACTCGTGCCAAACTCGAGACTTGTTTCTTTACTATACATGCACGCAACAATTTAATGGACATTGTAATCTCAACATGTGATGGGGAGCTCTAAATTTGAATTTGAAACTTATAAAACGAAAAGATTCAAAACAAATAAACTGGGAGAGAGGGAGTATACCATAGGATGTGTCCCATACAAAATAAGTTCCCTGGTTTGTCGCCGCGAAGATGTGGTTAGAAAGGAGAACTGCGTCTTCCTACTCGTACGGCAACAAATCGGCCGCAGACAGCATGGTCCGCCTTTGACCGCCATGTGCAAGGTTCGTGCTATCTTTTATTCAATCTCACAGTGGTTCCATCGTACCAATTCATGCGGTGGCCCATTGCATGGCTGATCCCAATGTTGGACAAAGGTTCTACGGGAACGGTGTCACCGTTGTAAATGTTGTGCAAATTGATGTTGGTACCCTCCTGTACATATGCAAGCCAATCTCCACTTGCACCGAGCCTAGCCTGTGAAACAGTGGGCAGGGGGAGAATTAGGAAATGGACACGGAAGTAGTCTTTAGAATGCATTTACTACATGATCAAACTCATCTTACCTACTCATCGGAGGAAATGCGAGTGCCCCTCAACGTCGGCATCTCAAGGGGCGTCAACTTGCAACTACGACCACGCCGCGCTGGAGAGACCCCCAAGGAAACATCCTCGTGCGTGTCACGGAATGTATGAGTAGTTTATCTTGTGAGAGAAAAGGGTGAACGAGGGAAGGCCTCTAGAGATAGAGATGGACACTACTACTACCAATGTGCTGGCCCGTGCGTTGCAATGGATCCAAACTAGTAGAATAATACTTGTTCACGTGCTTGAAATATAAACACTCTAGTTTTGATATACATGTGTCAGCATACATGACAGCTTGTCCATGGAAGTTGAACCACGGCGACCATCACGTTTCTTGTTTCTACCACTGCCACACCCACACGCGATTCCCACGACGCCGCTCCAACCCACGACACGACGTCCCCCGACATGGACATGGATCCTCTGACGTGGCTATCACTGCCTTGCCCTGCCTTTCCTTCGCTGACAGGTGGGACCCACGCTTATGGGTCCCACATGTCAGTGACAGAATGGTAGGATTGTTCGTGCCCCTCATCCCTCTCGGCCCCACCGCTCCTCTGCCTTTGTGTGCATGACATGCGGGCCAGCTGAACTGCGGGCCAGCTAAACTGTGGCGACCATCAACTTTCTACCACAGACACACCCGATTGGACGCGGTTTGCCTGCTTCACTTCTGTGCTCTGATCCGTACTCCCGCACCATCGAATTTTCATCCAGCGGCTCTGACACATTTCGTCCCGGGCATCAATCCTCAGCTGGAGTACTTATGTACTATAGGTAGTACCCGCTGGTGTGGCCATCTATGCCTCGTAACGCCCCGATGCCAAGCTGTGGTACCCTCGCCATGGCCACGCCACCACCGGCCGGTTCATCTCGAACGAGTGAGTCACGAACCATGCCACCACCATGAGAATGACATGTGGGCCAGCCGCATTTAAGGACCACATATCATTGACTCATAGGCCGGGCACTAAGACACTGAAGTTTGGTCCCGTGGGCCCCGAGAGGAAAATGTAACTCCTGCGACAAGCCTTGTGGTGCTCCCGCAGTACGAGCTCGTGCCAAAACTGGAATTTTTTTCTTACTACTACTAGTACTAGTAGTAAGGTACACGTGCATTGCACGCATGAGATTCTGGTGGTTTGTGCATTATGCTTCTACATGTGGAGTTTTCTGGATTCTAACATGTGGCAAAATTTGGTGGAATGTAAGGTTAGGCAAGTTTGATTAACTTAGGTGAGTGTTTGGTTCAAGCCACACCTTAGGCAAGCCATACTGGCCCCACATGACATACACACAAAAAATGTGGCAAGATTCCCTTAGGCTTGCCAACTTGTGGCAAAATTTGGTGGAATGTAAGGTTAGGCAAGTTTGATTAACTTAGGTGAGTGTTTGGTTCAAGCCACACCTTAGGCAAGCCACACTGGCCCCACATGACATACACACAAAAAATGTGGCAAGATTCCCTTAGATTTGCCAACTTGTGGCTCTCATTTTGAAGAACTTATTAATAACTTTGCATGAGCTTAGTTGTGGCAAAGTTAGTCATGAATTAAGTTCAACCATGGAGTCTTCTAGATTATACATGTGGCAGAATTTGGTGGATGATATCCAATTGCCAGTGGTGCTCGGATTTGCCATCTTTGTACCGTCGGATTGGCTTCATCCAACGCCCAACTTTCAAAGTTTTTCACACACTATATAGGGGGTATAGATATAGATGTGCCGGTCCGTTGCAATGGATCCAAAGTATATCTATTTAGTGGAGTGCACTCTAAACACATTATCTATTTATTTTTCTCTAACCTTCCGTAGCCATGCAACCAAGCCACATAAGCTTCATGGGTGCCCCCACATCATATTATACATACTACGTTGATTGAAAAAAAGATAAATCACCCAAAACAAGATCTTCCCGTTTTTTGTTCCTATGATGTTGTGCCGTGCACGTATCTAGTAGTTGTATAGTGGTAGTACTAGTAATATAATAGTATTAGGAGTACAAACTTGGTAGGAGTAGTACTAGTACGGAATGCTCCTACTCTATCAACGAGCCCCGTCTGACACAAAATTTCTTGGCTTCCGTGCTACAGCTAGATCTTCCCCTTGTTTCTGTTTTCCAACCCGGCGGCGGGCAGGGTGTTGGTTTGCTCAACGGGCGGCCCCACATGAAAGTAAAAATGCTAGGATGTAGGCAACACGCCTTCCCTAAGCTATGTGTCGTGTCGGACGGGCCGTATTGTACTCCCGATTCCCGGGCGTGTGGGGGTGTGACGCGAACGTGGCATGCCTTTTCCTTTTACTAGCAATGTGCCCCTGCGTTGCGACGGATCCAAAGTAGTAGAATAGTAGTATTTTTTCACAAACTTGAAAGAAATCACTATTGTTTTGATATACTCCTAATATATTACTCCCTCCGTACCTAAATATTTATCTTTTTTGAGATTTCAAATGGACTATCACATACGGATTATATAGACATATTCTAGTGTTTCTAGCAAGATGCCCGCGCGTTGCACAAAGTTGATGGAAAAGGTAAGCACAACTTATAAATTGACAGATGGAGTACTAGTTACAGTGATGCATATAATTAAGCAAAGGGATCGCACATGTCGGTATTGACTGGAACGAGAATGCAACAACACAATAAGAATTAAGGTCACGATGATGCGATTGCAGTGGTGGTTATAGAAGGCAAGAAGAAAGATGGATCCACGAACGTACGACCTCATCCTCCTCAACTTAGTGCGCCGGGCCGCCGACCGACGGCTAAGGAGCGGCGGCTTTTGTGGCGAGGTCGAGGTGCTTCTCAACAAAGCATCCAAGGCTTCCAGCCGGTTGAGGAAGGCCAATGTCGTAGCGTCCTCACTGGCCTTGTAGATACATATGTACACGATTTTCTCGTACGCGTGGATGTGTAGGTCGACGAATTCTTGCAGGGCGAGGCGCCTCGCGGCGAGCGCGACCTCCAGGTGGACATTCTTCATGGCGTCGGCGGGCAGTCGCAGGGCCACCAGTGCTTGAAAGAGGTTTCGGCCATGGAGGCCAATTAGGGTGGCAGGCAATGAGGAGCCCGGGCGCGCGGGCTGGAGGAGTACGGCGATGTCGTCCACGAGCTTCTTGAGGACGGTGAACTTGTTGCTGGTGGCAACGATCATCTAGTCCAACTGAGAGTCGTAGTTGGCATCGACGGCGGCCATCCACCAGCCGGTATCCAATACCGTCTGGAGACGATCCTCGGCGCCATGCCGTAGGCCGGCATCGTGGACCATCTGGTGCAGCCACTGGCCGCTCACGCGCATCGCCGCCATGGGTCTGGAGCGAGATCTTTTGCGCTTAGTGTAGGTGCTTAGGCAAGTTCTTAGGTGCGTATGATGTGGTAGATGCATTGGAATGGAGGAGGGGCGCCTTTATATGAGGGCAATGAGGGCAAACTGCGTTGCATTCACATCATGCAGCCTCTTTTCCCGGACCTCCTCCCATTACTTCCCTCATGTATTAATTGAAGGAGGATGCATTGGCCGTTCAACATATCGGGAACCGCTACTCCCTCCCTTGTCTGCATTAAAGGCGTATCGGGAACTGCGCCGCCCGCTGTCAAATCGAATACTCTCTCCGTCTAGGTGAGTATTATAAGTCATCTTACGAAAACCAAATACTAGTAAGACTAGCCACCGTGGGAGTAACTTCAGCAGTAACATCGAGTCCAACTCAGCAAATTTGCTTATGTGGCAGTGAGTTAATGAGGAGAGAGGTAGTTATAATAACTTACTAGCTAGTTACTGTAACAAAACATGTCCCAATGCAATATGAGTCTATAACCTAAGAAATGAAGCTTTGCATGTTACCACACTTATGTTACTACCCACTATGAAGGTAGTAACATAGTCTAGGGATATGTGTATGTTACTAGTGTATGTTACTCACCATTGTGGCTAGTCTAACACATAGGCGTGGTGCATTAACTCTCACGTTGTTTCTTATTTTTTGACATAAATAGAGGAATCAACCAAGAAGAGATGTGGGGCTTGTATGCTTTTAATGACTTGAGACTATCAAACATGACATGCAGTGGTCAGTTCATTGCACAAGAACAAATACAACCCACGTCAGCACACACGCATCTTATAACATCACATCCAATGGATATAAAAGATGAATGAGACCAAATTATATCTCATCTAGATGAGTTCTAGCAAAACTGTATTAATAATACTTAGTAATCATGCGCCATGTATCATATAAGTATCATGTAGTACTTTATTTATTGCCATGTATGACACATAGTTCACGAGCGCTCTCTATATGTACCACCTTTTTTTTAATTTCATGTTTTGCTCCATGGCGCAATCCATTGATACTACTACTGTACAAAAGTGGAGTATATACATTTTTTAAAAGGCTAGAGGGCGGGGCAGTCTAGCTCGGTCGGTTTCACGAGAGGCGAGGGCCTTTGTGATTTGACGGCTCATTAGTGCTGTCAAATCGAATAGTACTGCGCTGCCCGCTCCACGCCCGACGCCTCCAGTAAACCCCTCCGTTAAACCCGCATGCAAACCGAGAATCCTACTCCGGCCACACGTCCGTTCATGAGCGGGCCGGAATTAAATGCAACACCGGCCGAGCTCCTCCCGTCTGCCCTCAGTTTAAACGAGGACAGACGCCGGCCAAGCTCCTACCGTCCGCCCTCTATTTACACGAGGTTAGACAGACATCGGGCAAGAATCGCACCCCTCTGCCGCTCCCCCATCTCCTCCTTCACCATTTTCTCCACCCTTCCGATGGCTTCTGATGAGCCGTTCTTCGGCATATTACCCGGCTGGGTGGCCCGCCGAGCCCTCCGGATACGGGCAAGGCCGCTCGGTGCTTCACCAACCTCACTTGGCCCGACGGAGCCAGTTGCCGCCCCAAGCAGGCGCATGGTTCAGCAACTCGCCGCTCCAGTTCAGCTCGATGAGGAGTGGCGAGTTGCTCCACGCCGGCACGGCGGCGAGCACGCCGGTACGGGCGCCGTCTCTGCCGCGTCGTGCCTCCCGTGTCTGCGGTGGCCGTGCCTCCCGTGTCTGTGGGCGTGCCTCCCGTGCCTGCGGCAGCGCCATGTAGGCAGAGACAGAAGCCGGGTGCGTGGAGAGTGACCAGTCAGTGGCTAGCTTCTCCCTGTCCGCCGCCATCATCGAGGAGAAGTAGAACACGGGAGGCCGCCGCCACTTGGGACCCTTGAAGGCCACCGCCGAGGCGACGACCGCGGATTCAGGTGGTTTCTTTGCTGCTTCGTCTCTTCCGAGGACCTTCGTCGACCCCGCAAGTGTCTGACGGACATGAGGAAGACAAAGGGATCCGCGGGCGGCCATTTAGAACTAAAATAAGTCTAGATATATCCATTTCTAGGACAAGTATTTCCGGACGGAGGGTGTATTAATTATACAAGAGAGCCGGATTGGCACCTCTTAGTTCATGTAAATGTAATGAAATCCATCATGTTTATATGAAGATCCGGATTTTTTATACGAAATCCTTCATGCTTATATGAAATCAGTCCGTGTTTGCACGAATTTCATCTGGTTGGTTAGAGTTGTAAAAATGTATGCCGCTGGTGTTTGATGTCGTCCTCCGCGGAAGGAAGCAGGAGGAAATTTGCCGGCTGCCGTTGGAGATGCTCTTTATACTGGAAATAATAGAGTGACATCCAATCCATTTGAGTTAATTGCCTGTATGATTGTCCCTTTATAAAAAGTTAATTGCATGTACAGTGTACACGTGACTTGCAGGGTGGCTACAGCTTCGTACAGAAAGTTAAAAAGAAACAAGTCCATCCTTAATATTCTAAGTACTCTATGGGTTCCACTGTCAGTACAGTAGCGAAAGAAGTATATATTAAATAAGTAGAGTAATATATAATATACAAATCTAAAGTTAAAAGACAGAATTCGAACTCATGTCATCGCGTTGCGAGCATCCGACGCTAACCAGCCCAGCACATTTTTGTTGTAGACCATGTTGGAGATATATCTCCATGTCTATTCTTATATATACTCCATTCGTTCCTAAATATTTGTCTTTTTCAGATTTCAAATGGACTACCACATACGGATGTGTATGTAGACATATTTTAGAGTGTAGATTCACTCATTTTGCTACGTATGTCTTTTCAGGAAGGGGTCAGATTTGTTCTTGATTTATTTATGAGGTATCCAAATGGCACTGCACCGCCAAGAAAAGAGGGTAACATCAAAATTATGGACTACTTTTTGAGTATGTTGGTAAGGTCCGGTCATAGTCACTTGTTGAAATCTCTAAAAAGACAAATACTCCCTCCGTCCGGAAATACTTGTCATCAAAATGGATAAAAGGAAATGTATCTAGACGTATTTTAGTTTTAGATACATCTATTTTTATCCATTTTGATGACAAGTATTTTCGGACGGAGGGAGTAGAAAACAGAGTTGGTGATGATGGTGTGCGTGCCATCCTGCAATATAGGCCGTCGGATTTATATCTAATGGATAGGAAAGAAACTATGGCAATTTTGCAAAAATATACCCACACGTCTCTCCACGTTCGCAAATAAGGCCTTCCCTCGTTCGGTCTTTTCTCTCACAAGATAAACTACTCATACAAATGCATCTTGATGTTCCATGCAACGCACGGGCAGCTAGCTAATTTCTTTTAAAGTAGTTACTGCGATAATTGGGTTGAAGTGATATGTTTTATGTCTGCCCCGAATGATTTCATATTCACTAGTAGTAACAAAGAAAAGGTTGCCTTGTTAATTAACAGAAAACAGGGTGAAAACTATCACATGAGGCCGGTAAAAACAAGGCACACTGGGTTCAGCGTCATCGTCACTACAGTTGTGCATGCGTGAGAAGTCTACATATCGAGGGGACTACCGAGCGAGGCACCGAGACACATGTTTGAGAGAGAAACCAATTGACAGATTATGATCAGATTGAGTTGTCACCCTTCTGTTGTCATTGTTGGGGGGAGGGAGAGAAAGACGTATCGAGAGTGTGCGCGGTAGGCACAGAGGCACAACTAGCGAGTGTGTGTGTGTGTGTGTGTGTGTGAAAGAGGAATCGATAGATTATTATCAAGATTGATGTGCCACCCTACTCCTTCAGTGTCGGGTAGTGTGTGTGTGTGTGTGTGTGTGTGTGTTTGACAGAGAACCCAGTCGATAGATTAGTATCAAGATCGAGGTGTCACCCTACTCCTTCGGTGTCGGGTAGTGTGTGTGTGTATGTTTGAGAGAGAAGCCAGTCAATAGATTAGTATCAAGATCGAGGTGTCACCCTACTCCTTCGGTGTTGGGAAGTGTGGGTGTGTGTGGGGGGGAGGGGGCAGTGACACTCACATATCTCTACTCTTATAAAAAACAGAGTTGGTGATGATCGTGTTCCTGCCATCTTGCAATATAGTCCATCCGATTTATATCCGACGGACATGAAGAAAAATATGGCAATTTTGCAAAAAGATACCCACACCCCTCTCCGCATTTGCAAATAAGGCATTCTCTCGTTCATCCTTTTCTCCCACAAGATAAACTTCTCATACAAATGCATCTTGATGTTCCGTGCAACGCACATGGGCATCTTGCTAGTAGGGAGAAGGAGTTTGTGTGACACATATCTAGCTATATTAAGGGATAGGTATATAGCATATGTATGAGTGACATTATTATACTTTGAGACATTAGTGGCTGTGGGTGGGCGGAATTAAAGGGGTGGGCGTGTTAGACATAGAGAGCATGTGTGTTTCTGTGTGAGAGACTTGTAGGACGGGGTAGAAAGACGAATTTAACCCTGACGGAGGGAGAGAAATACACGAAGTGCGCGTGTGTGATTTCGATGCCCATGGGGAAATGAGATATGTATGCGTGTGAGAGAGATTGCACAATTCATTCACGTATCACTATCTAGCAACCGTGGACGTGCATCGCTTGAACATAAGTCAATATCTACTTTGTATCGTGGCCAAAGGTACAATATCGATTCAACGCTATAAAGATTGGACACTCACATATCATATTTTTTCTATTTAAATAAACCTTTTTCAGTTGTGCATGCCAAAGTTACAGTGATGTTTCTTCAAACAACCAATGTAGCTATCATGCACATGCACCATTGTTACTCTTGCATTCAAATTCATTAGTCTTGGATGATTTAAGTTTCTATTTTGATGTAATATATGTAATATTCATATATGAACTCAACGGTTACGCAATTTATGAAATGGAGGCTATGTAATCATATGAGGTAACACTTTTAAGTAGCTAGCTACAATATCCATTTTTTTTTTGCGCCTCTACACTAACACGTCAATGCATTATGTTTAAAGTAAATAACCAATGGCACTAAATTATCTATTTACACGAGAAATACATAGGCTGAGCGTTTGATCCCCTTTTTGTGAACGCGCCACTACACCCGTACGATTGGCCGCGCCCGTGTGAACGTCCAAGTTATCGGCGCATCATCCCGAGTTATTGTCTTTTTTCTGGGGTGGACTTCACACCAGTTATTAACTGCTGACGCGTACCCCGTGTACACAGTCTAGCATGACCTTCCTGCTAGCACGGTCCAAAATTAGTTGAAACTGGATACGAACGATCCCGCGGGCGGAAAAATCTCCCGCCTCCTTCTAAAATTTCCGCCACCTTAGTCTTTAGCATGTGAAATCCCCCTTTTGTCCTTGGTGCACGGAGACCAACAGTTACAATACCGCCCTCATCTACATGATAGGTCGGGGCTGATTTGGTAACTTCCGGTTCCCCCCACTACACGGCACCCCCATTTCCTCTCCCCCCTCCAGCAAAAATGAATAACTCCACAGCACCAGAGCATCTTACATCATGCCGTCCATACTTAATCGCCCTTTCCCCCTCCTCTCTCGAAACCCTAGACTGCTCATCCACCGGCGTACCATAGCCCATTCACTGCCAGTGGCGTCCACCTCGCCGGATCTGCTTCTGCGGCCGCATCTACCCCTCCCACCTCCCCTAGAAACAAGTAAACTGCTCATCCACCACTGTACCGCAGCCCATTCAGTGCCGGCCTTGTCCACGGCGGCGGATCTGCTTCACCGGTACTCTCGTCAACCGCCGCGCATCTGCAGCGGCTCATTCGTACTCCCCACCGGAGACGCTTCGTTCACACCCCCTGGAGCCGCCCCACCGACGCCCCCGTCGACGGCCTCTGATCCTCTTCGCCGACACCTTCCTCAACCCTACCGGAGGCGCTTCGCTGACACCTTCCTCAAACCTACCTGAGCCGCTTCGCCGACACCAGCGTCAACCCTACCGGAGTAGCTTCGCCTATACCATTCTCAACCCTACCGGCGCTGCTTTGCCAACTCACAAGTCCACGGCCTCAGATCCGCTTCCTCGCACCCTCATCCAACCTACCGGAGCAGCTTCTGACGCCCCATCCACGGCCGTAGATCCGCATCGTCGACACCACCCTTAACCCAACCATCGGAGGAGCTTCTGACGCCCCGTCCACGGCC
>NC_057801.1:581710108-581734651 GCF_018294505.1 Triticum aestivum | reverse complement strand
AGCTTCTGACGCCTCGTCCATGGCCGCAGATCCGCGTCGTCGACACCATCCTTAACCCAACCACCGGAGCAGCTTCACCTATGCCCTCATCCACGGCCACAGATCCGCCTCGCCCACACCGTAGTCCACCCTACCGGAGCCGCTCCACAAACACCCTACTCGACGGTTCTAGATCTCCTTACCGGACCTCGACAGCCAGCGCAGCGTCATCACCCTCGACATTTCTAACCTGATTCCCACCGTCTGGAGAGATGCCAAGCACCCGCCACGGCCTAGGTACTTGTCACCTTTAAACCCGTCCAGCATCACCTGCCCGATGTACTTCAAATATACTAACCGGTCGTTGTTACCTGTTATGCAGCTGGCAAAAACTACAAGGACGATGTTTCTTCTGGATCTAACATCTTGGCCAACCAAGATCCTAGACTGAGGCATTGCTATGATCTTGTAAGCGCGTCTCTCTCTCTCTCTTGTATTGTTCTATGCCTGCCAGCGTGCTTTGCTAGGATTTTCGACCAGTAATCCCTTTGTGCAGACAATGATTTCTACTACTGGCTGCTAAATTAGATATGTAGATGTCATACATGATACTACTTTGTACCTCCGTTCCTAAATATAAGTATTTCTAGAGATTCCACTATAGGCTACATACGGAGCAAAATGAGTGAATCTACACTCGAAAATGCATCTATATACATCTATATGTGGTCCATACTGGAATCTCTACAAAGACATATATTTAGGAACAGGGGCAATACATTACACAAAATCGTAGGTGGCATGTAGGAATTTTAGTGCACTATATTAGGCTCCCTTAGAGTGCCTGCCAGTCGAGCATACAGAGTCATGGGTAGTTTATAGTACGCACACAATCGTTAATTGGTGGTTTAAATATGCGCAAGGGAAATTAGCCATGTCAACTTGCAGATAGGGTTACACAATGAAAAAGTACAAGATGTATGTGGCAATTTCATGGAACATCGCAAAAAAAGGAGAGGCAGCGGTGAGCCTATACAGTGTGCTATGGTACGTCACTCCTCCATTGCAATTATCGTGACATGTTATTTGTATGCCAGTTCTATTAGCCAAGTTTCTTAGGGACAGTTATTACGAGTTATCCTAAGAAAATAAGCACCTGTGAATATAAGCTCCATGTAATACGCCAACCAGTTCTTTTCATTGCGTTTTCAGCTTATCTTTGGTATGATCAGTGGAAAGTCTAGATTACATTATTTATATTTTTCATTTTGCTGCACATATGGAAATTAATTTGACTTGCAAACATCACAAATTGAACCCAGTGCAGTAATTAATATGATAGGAAAACAGACCATCACTATTTGCTCAAAATGCAAATACAAAGATACCATCTACTTGGCACAATCTACTTTGGTCAATGTTTTCCATAGAGATCCCATTGCCTAATTTAAACGAAGAACGCATGACCCACATTTAAATGAAGAAAAAAAATTTGTTGAAATTCGATGGTCCAAGTGGCTGGTTATTATCATATAGCAGCACCACCTGAAAGCATCATATAGCAGCAGCAGCAGCTCATAGCAACTCATCATACAGCAGCAGCAGTCTGCAATTCATCATATACCAGCAACAGCTCATAGCAATTCATCATATAGCAGCAGCAGCAGCTCATAGCAATTCATCATATAGGAGTAGCAGGAGCAGCTTGTAGCAACTCATCATATAGCAGCAGCAGTAGCTCATAGCAATTCATCATATAGCAGTAGCAGCAGCAGCTCATAGCAACTCATCATACAGCAGCAACAGCTCATAGAAATTCATCATATAGCAGCAGCAGGAGCAGCTCATAGCAATGCATCATATAGCAGCAGCAGAAGAAGCTCATGGAAATTCATCGTATAGTGGATCAGAATGAAAATTTGGCAAAAAATCATAGGAGATCCTCACCTTGTTGGATGAGCTCATCCTTCAACAGCACCTCAAGGCCATGGCCTAGGAGGAGGGGAGGGGGAACAAGGTGCCTTCTGCCGCAGTGTGGCATCAACCGTAGTTGTGCAGCACCCGCTGGAGTAGTGCGTTGGACGAACCACAGTGGAGCAGCTGCTGGAGACCATGAGAATGAGGGGCGGTGCTAGAGGGAGGAGCAGCCAGGGAGATTTGCCCCTACCCGCCGGCCATGTAGCCTAGCTGGACATAGCATTGTCGAGGACCAGGCCAGATGGGACCAGTGGCGACGGCTCGCTGGAGGAACCCTAGTGCTGCAGGTAGGGGATCGAGGTAGAGGGAAAGGGGAGATGAGATGCAAGCGGGCAGGGCAATGAATGCTTGCGTGTTTGTTTTTACTTGAGGGTCAGGTGTGACACAGGCGTCAGCAGTTGCATTTTGAGTGTAATATAGGCAGACAACAGAGTCATTTCACTATTCCCCTTCCCTTCAATTTTTAGTGAGGTTCTACCCGAAACACCCCCCTCCAAAGCGAAATTAGTTAAGCCCAAGCCCATAACTCAAAATGACTTCTTTACATCTTTTATGGCTTATTTTGACAATATACCCTGAAAAGGCGGAATCGAACTGGCCCTTAACCTGCAATTCAATTGTGCATGCAATGATGAATCACTCCTGCCTGCTATCTGTACATTTAGGCATCATCATACATGGCATAACCTAATACATGTGCATTCCATTGTAGAATCTAGAATATGCAATGTTTATGTTAGTTCATACGTTGCACATGATGTTTAAATGCCCCTTAAATCTGGCCAGTCAAGTGATGGTCTTTAAGCCTCCTGCTTTGCTTCTTTTCTTGATATGTAAGATTTGCTCACACATATGTTCAATTGCTTGTTTGCATCAGCCAGCCATACTAGGATTGTTTGCTTTGATTACTTGTTGTTCTTGACCTAACACTCTAACAGAGCTTGTCAACGATTTAAACACTAAGGGCTGCTATAGTGGGGCCTTGTCTAACTCATAGGTGAATAAAGGTTTGGCTGTACACTACAGTAGGCTCTCCAAGAGTACCTGGAGATCCACTTCGAAGGTATGCCTAGTTTTTACATAGTGCCGACATAGTAAATGCTCACATTGTGTGCAAGTGCAAGAGATGCGTCATGTTTCATTATGTGGTGTTGTTTTGTTATAATCTCATCCTTTTGTGTTTATAGACTGGAAAGTATGCATATTTATCTTCCAAGGAGACAAGTAACTAGTTTGTGTCACCTTGCAGGGAGGGTGCAATGAAGATAAGATTGAGGATTTCGAAGTACAAGATGTTAGGAAGGAGCCTTGCAAGAGAAGTAGGAGCTGTGCTGAGCCTCTTCAACCTGCTAAGGTAAGTCACTATATGCAACTCAACAGTTCAATTCCTTGTTTGTTTCAGGCATAGTTAATTTTCTCTTTTCAATTGCTTTATTTGTCCTCACTTAATGAGATGCCCAAATAATTATGCCTGATGTTCGGTACTTGCATCACTATTAGTTGACATAATTAAAGGCCTTACCATTTAATTACTCTGCCGAAGTGTGTCTGAAGCTTTGAAGTCTATTAACCAACTATTATTGCATGAGGCTCACAATCTAGTTTATACTATGCTAATCATTGCATAGTTTTGCCTGCTGTAGTATGTTTGTATGAAACCCTCTGCTGTTCATTATGCTCCCTAAGACTTTAATTGAGGTACAGAATGGCCAACTGCTTGCTTACTTATACGCAACGTGCTGTCTAAATTTGTAACTTGTCTGTGTTTTCGATTGGGCCCCAACATCATGCTCCTCTGGTGAGCTAAGAGGGATTTCTGTATGCAGGCTGCACAGACTATCTCTTTTATAATTTTTAAAATATCACCTGCTTATGCTTCATGATGTGTAACATTTTTTTTGTGAAAGTGACGTGTAACATTATTGTTAGTCCTGTTTTGCCATGTAGTACAAAATAGTGTCTTGTTTGTTTCACTATTGTAACTATATTTTTGCCCTAGTCATGTGTACTTACAGAAACATTTCAGGATGAAGTAACATCAACATAGAAATCTGCGAGCAGTGCGGCATGGCCGTTACCGAATGATTATGGATTGGAATTGGAATGTGCTGATGTTCTCGAGCATCAACTAGGGGTGGAAAGACAACGTGTACATGATTGTCAACGTATAATCAACAAGTTGAGACTGGACATGCAGGTATTAGACGCAGGAGTCAAAAAAAAGAAACAAGACACCGAGGTAACCATGAAGGAATTGGAGATTTTGCAGACTGAAATTTGTGCTATCTGAATCTGGCCAACCCTATTTTCTGAAGAGATTATAGTTCAAATGGAGTTAAGTTGATGCGCGTCCATGATGTATGAGCCGTATTTGCCCAGTGTATGTAATTTGCTATTTGTGTATGCTTTGTTATCACCTGTGCCGTACCATCATGCCCAGTGGGTATAATCGGCTGTAACTTCTTTATTGTATACTGTAGGATTATTCTACCTTTCTATGCCTTGATCTCTTTGTTGTATAGTGTATGCTTTTTAGAGGTGATAGTATTGAGTAGGATAATTCTTTGAATATGCTATATCGTTCAAACGGGGGCCAACTCGCCCGACCATGGGCCTTCTACGTCTCGTAGGATCCATGGGCCTTCTACATCTCGTAGGATCCACGAACCTTCTACGTCTCGCAGGATCCATGGGCCTTCTACATCTCGTAGTGTCCATGGGCCTTCTACGTCACGTAGGATCCATGGGCCTTCTATGTCACGTAGGATCCATGGGCCGCCGACTCATTTATGGGTCTTGTACTTGCCTTTAATGGGCCGTAGACGGGCCTATAATGGAAATCATACGTTTTATTGGTTGACCATAACGGGTCGTTAATAGGACGTATTTGGTGATGTTATGAAAATGGCCCAACAGACTAACGGACCACAAACGGGCTGACTGTAACGACAGGCTGAATTTGGCCCACAAGCAGAAAATGACGGTAACGGGCCGTAAGTAACCGAATGCTGCAAATGAGCCCAAGAATAAATGGGCTCTGAGAAGGCCAAAAGATAACATGGGCTGGAAACGGCCCAACTGAATAACGGGCCCTTAATGGGTATAAAGCAACACACTGTTCATTACGGGCCAGTTTCACCATGGGCCGTTAATGGGTCTAAAGTAATACACTGTTCATTGCGGGCCAGTTTCACCACGGGCCGTTAATAGGCCAAGAGTTACATAGGGCCTCGTATGGGCCGAAAGACATCATGGGCCATACATGGGCCATAAGTGAAAACGGGCTGGAATCATATTGGATGGCCCAGATGATGCTACTGGGCCTAATTCGGATAGGGCGTAACGGGCCTTGGGTTAGCGGGCTGTAAATGGGCTATATGCAAACATGCCGTTAACAGGCTTTCCATGGGCTGGCCCGTCACCTTTTGACCAAGTCAAACGGGCCGGCCTTTTCACAGGAATGTGCCTTTGTTGGGCCGTGCCACATGTCAACGTATCATAGGCGCCTTCTGTCTAATGAGTGGATGACATCTGTCCCAACAATGAGTCGCCACGTGTTTCCTCCAGCCAATGATGATTTTACACGTGGACAATCCCCATTGGTCGGGGCTGTTAACGGGTTATCGGATACAAAACCCGACCCGATAGCTTAACGGCGTTCCGTTACGGTGGATGCCACGTGTCGGTCACCCTTGACGAAAGCACTTCTGTGACGCGCGATTTATTGTCATGGAAGTGGACACTTCCATGATGATAATTTTGGTAATGTCATCGAACACTTCTACGACAGCACAGGTATGACTATCTCGATTCTGTCATAAATTTGTCATGGATGTACATGCATGACAAAAAACGCGACCTACTGTGACAAACACGTATCATCACGGAAGTGTATTTTTTTGTACTGCACGGGAAAAACCGCCACGTCTTCCACCACCAGACTGAGTTTCAAACTTGACCAAAAGCCATTCCCCCCACTCGCAATCTTCCTCCACATGTATTCCATCTCCACATTCAGTCATCACATGTCCCATCATCCCGCAAAAATAACAGAAGTCAGGTAACTTTTCATACTCGACTGGATATTTCTTCAGTTCCTTCAGAGTCATAGGTACAAAGCGAACCAGTGGTGTGTTGAGCATCACAAACACCCGCGCACGCAAGTATTTAGTCAGATTTAGTCGACCTTCATTAACTACCACGTTGATCGGTGGGACTCCGACCTTTCTAGCCATTTTCTCATATACTTCTCTCTTCTTCATAAGCCCATCCGGTATCCCAACAATCCTTGACCAGACTGGAATCCTATCCAGTCTATAATCGTCGACGTTCGTGATACTGTCATACTCCTCCGTTGGCACTGCTGAATCCCTAAACAACCACGGGTCATAATTCATGACTCGATTCCAGTCACCCAAGCACATAAACTGCGCCAAGAACATATTAGGGTTCATAGTCTTGAACGTCACACCCTGCGCCGGGGTCCAGGCGTTCCTCTTCATTTTGAACAGGGCTACATGGCTAAAGGGTTTCTGGGTATGAACCCTAAAGATTGCTATCCACCTTGTCTCCCTCATTAGGTCATCAACTTCGCCGGATAGATCTAGCTCTTCTTCTTCTTCACCATGCAACTTCAGGCCTTCAAATCTGTCCCTCAAATTCGCCTTGTATTCAGATGCGTTTTCACCTCCATCGCCGCCACCACTGCCAGCCGCAGAAGGACCCGTGGCAGGGGGACGATCTACTCTCTCGTCAGCCATGCCGACACTCCCACGGGTTCCGGAGATCGGTGGGATCACGCTAGGGTCGCTACACGAGCGATCTAGCGTGAGAAATTGATATGGGTTAGGTGAAGTTTTGGGAACCCTAGTGAGTCGCCAGGGGAGAAGGGGAACCCTAGCCTAGCTAGGGGAAAACTCTCTAGCATTCCTGTGTGTTAAGTCTATTGTTGAGATCGCGTCTACTCTTACAACCCTTGTCAAGAGAAGACTACGTCGCACGTGTCTGGTATATGACACCTGGCATAGTGGAATTGGATCTCCGACATCGCTCTGGGCCCCCTTGTGACTGTGGAGTACATCGACCTATGGCGCGGCATCCAACAAGTCTTCCTCTCAACAACCCTAGATACTCTAACTTAACTTGGCGCTGGTCCGCGAAGGAAACCTACTCTGCGAGCTCCTGTTATACCATGCTCTTCACTGGTCCTACGACAGTGCTGTTCTGGTAGCTCATCTGGCGTAGCTGGGCGCCCCTCAATGTCAAATTCTTCTTCTGGATTGCATCGCAGAATCACTATTGGACTACCGATCGCTTGGCGCAAAGAGGTTTGCAAAACACGCTTATCTATGGGATGTGCTCCCAATCCCAGTCCTTGATCTTTGCGCAGATATTTCTGGGATCTCCACTGAAGAGTGGGCTCATAGGTATAATCTGGAAGACTCCCTCATGGAGATCTATTCCAAGGAGGAGGGGTTCTGGCGCCAGCGGGGGTCTTTCAATTGGGTGCTATTTGGTGGTGCTAACACAACCTACTTCCAGGCCATCGCTAAAGGCCGTCGGAGACGCTGCTCCATTCCCCTCCTATGGGAGGGAGGTCGGCTCTTTAAGGACCCCCCGGCTATTCGCTCGCTCGTGGATGACTTCTACAAATCACTATTTGCGGGGCGACTTAGGGGTGGGATAGCCCTTGCTGACCACATCTGGCCGGCCGACTAGCGCATCTCCCCAGAGGAAAATGCGGCCCTTCTCACCCCTTTTGATGCCTCAGAGGTGGAGTCTTTCGTCAAAGCTATCAATCCGGCATCGGCGCCGGGCCCGGATGGCCTCCCGATTCGTTTTTTCTAGGCCTTTTGGCCGATGGTCAAGGAGATTATCCTTGACCTGTTACGTGAGTTCTCCAGGGGAACATTAGACATGTCCCGGCTTAACTACGGGATCATCTCCCTGATCCCCAAAGTGCTGGGAGCCGCTGATATCAGGCAGTTCCGCCTTATCACAGTTCTTAATATTATCTTTCGGATTCTGGCCAAGGGGTACGCCACTAGGGCGGCCCTGATTGCTCCCCGGATTCACCACCCAAACCAGTCGGCCTTCATGAAAGGCAGGTATATTTTGGATGGGATCCTCGTTCTCCACAAGGTCATCCATGAGGTCAAGAGCAAGCACCTTCGTGCGGTGTTCTTCAAGATTAACTTTCATAAAGCATATGACACAGTCCACTGGTCCTTCCTTCGGGAAGTATTGCTCAAGCGTGGGTTTGACTCCCACTGGGTAGCCCGGGTGATGCAGTTAGTGACGAGTGGTCGCACGGCTGTGAACGTTAATGGGGAGATTGGGCCTTACTTCTCGACTGGACAGGGAGTTCGTCCAGGTGATCCGATCTCCCCATTTCTTTTCAACCTTGTAATTGATGCGCTAGCTTCAATCCTAGATTTGGTCAAACAGGCCGGTCACATTAGGGGGATTTGCCCTCATCTTGTAGCCAACAGAGGTCTGACACACCTCCAGTATGCTGATAACACCATTATGATGGTGGAAGGGTCGGACGAGGATATTCAGAACCTCAAATTCCTCCTCCTCTGCTTTCAGGAGATGTCGGGCCTTACAATTAACTTCGCCAAGAGTGAGGTGATGGTCCTTGGATACTCCCAGGAAGATGCCCAGAGAATCGCCAATCGCTTGAATTGTCGAGTGGGATCCTTTCTGACCACTTACCTAGGCATACCAATTAGTGACACGCGTCTTCTGGAGAAAGACTTCTATCCAATAATAGCCAAGCTCCAACCCAGGATGGAGCCTTGGCAGGGGAGATGGATGTCCAAGGCAGCTCGAGTGATTCTAATGAACTCCTCCATTATTAGCCTCTTGATGTACCTCATGGGATTTTATAGTCTGCATGAATCCCTTCATCATGAGGTCACCAAGCTTCTCTCTAGATTCTTTTGGGTTGGAGAGAATAATACAAACAAGTACCACAAGGTGAAGTGGTCTGAGATTTGTAAGCCCAAGGACCAAGGGGCCCTTGGGGTCATCTCATCCAAGCGGATGAATACCGCCCTCCTCTCCAAATGGCTCTGGTGTATTCAGACCTGTGAGGGAGGCATGTGGTTGGAGATTATTCGCGTGAAGTACCTTCGCGGGTAGCCGTTGGCCTTCGCCCCTCGTTCTAGAGGGTCCCAATTCTGGCAAGCGGTGATCCGTCTAATGCGGATCTTGCGTATTGGGACATCCATTAAAGTGGGCACCGGATCCGACACTCTGTTTTGGCTTGATAGATGGGCTGGACACCGGCCCTTTGCGGAACGCTTTCACGCGTTATTCTCGATTTGTGCCCATCCACAGCTTTCTGTGGCTGTGGTGATCGCTGACTTGGGAGCTATTGCCTTCCGCTGCACCTTCGGGCCGACGGAGCGCGAGCAATGGAATGAATTGCTTGCGTGTATTGCCCAACACCTGCCCTCCCATGAGCCCGATTTGCTCTCTTGGCACCTAGAACCGAGCGGCCGATTCTCAACTAGGTCCCTATACTAGGCGATTGTCCCCTCTCCGGGACCGGTAGAACTAGCGGTTCTTTGGGAAATCAAACTCCCCTTGAAAATCCGCATATTTCTCTGGCAATGGGTCCGAGGCCGCCTTCCTTCGGGCACGGAGGTCCAAAAGCATAATGGACCTGGGGACGGCCTCTGGCCCACTTTTTTGGTTCCAGAAGACTGCAACCACATTTTCTTCCGATGCCCGGCAGCACAATTCTTATGGAGTTGTTTCCGGGAGGTGATTGGTGGTAATTGGTGCCACAACAACCTCCCAGACTTGTTTGGGGAGGTCCTTAGGCTCCCCGGTCCTAGTCGACCACCCTGGGTACCCTGGCTTGGACATTATGGTGTTGCCATAATAAACTTGTCATCGAACGTGTGATTCCATGCCATGTGATTGATGCAATCTACAAAATGTGTGGCTTCTTACAGCTTTGGAGACCGCTTAGCAAGCGGCGTGACCGAGACATCATCGATAACATCATTGCGGATCTTCGTTCTTCGACATCGGATTTTGCTCCACCGCCACCTCCAACGCCTCCTCCTCCCGAGCCGGATTAGTCTTTTTTAGCTCTGTTTGGGGCTTGTCTTGCTGTGCCCCCAGCATGACTTTATGACTTGACTATACTTTGTACTGACTTGTTGGATGCTTGGGTCATTTCTTTACAATATAAAGCAGGGGGAAACCCTTTTTCTTATTATGGGATGTGCTCCTGGGAGGATGAGACACTAGACCACATTTTCCAGATGCATCTTTTCTCAAATCACCTGGCATGAGGTGCTCTCTTTGTACCCGGCTTCTGATTCTACCACCGTATGGCACGGCCACCTTCTTCTCTTGGTGGTCTTCTAGCACCATGGTGGCTCCCACCTTCTTATGGAAGGGTTTTGCATCACTCACAATCATTACTGCTTGGGCCATCTGGAAGCATGGGAATGCAATCTTTGAGGGTATGCAACCTTCAAACGACCAACTGCTTAACACAATAAAGTCCGACGCCAATGGACTAGATAGGATCATTTCTGTAGCCTGACCTATCTGTATCGGGGATCAGCAACCCCCTCTCTTCGGCTCATTGGTAACCCATGTACGCATCTTGGGATTACTCCACTTGTATTCTACCCCTTTTTATCAATGGAATGATACGCCTCCGCGGGTATTCGAGAAACAAAAAAATCTAGCTCTAGCAACTACCCAAGTTTTTGCCTCGTCCATAATCGTCGCTGCCGCGTGTGTGGGTAGAGATGCTGATGTCTACTACACAACCTTCTTCTTGTAGAAGTTTTTGGGCCTCCAAGTGCAGAGGTTTGTAGGACAGTAGCAAATTTCCCTCAAGTGGATAACCTAAGGTTTATTAATCCGTGGGAGGCGTAGGATGAAGATGGTCTCTCTCAAACAACCCTGCAACCAAATAACAAAAAGTCTCTTGTGTCCCCAACACACCCAATATAATGGTAAATTGTATAGGTGCACTAGTTCGGCGAAGAGATGGTGATACAAGTGCAATATGGATGGTAGATAAAGGTATTTGTAATCTGAAATTATAAAAACAGCAAGGTAACAAGTGATAAAAGTGAGCGTAAATGGTATTGCAATGGTAGGAAACAAGGCCTAAGGTTCATACTTTCACTAGTGCAAGTTCTCTCAACAATAATAACATAATTGGATCACATAACTATCCGTCAACATGCAACAAAGAGTCACTCCAAAGACACTAATAGCGGAGAAAAAAACGAAGAGATTATGGTAGGATACGAAACCACCTCAAAGTTATCCTTTTTGATCTATCTATTCAAGAGTCTGTAGTAAAATAACATGAAGCTATTCTTTCCATTCGATCTATCATAGAGTTCATACTAGAATAACACCTTAAGACACAAATCAATCAAAACCCTAATGTCACCTAGATACTCCATTGTCACCTCAAGTATCCGTGGGCATGATTATACGATATGCATCACACAATCTCAGATTCGTCTATTCAACCAACACAAAGTACTTCAAAGAGTGCCCCAAAGTTTCTACCGGAGAGTCAAGACGAAAACGTGTGCCAACCCCTATGCATAGGTTCATGGGCGGAACCCACAAGTTGATCACAAAAACGTACATCAAGTGGATCACGTGATATCCCATTGTCACCACAGATAAGCACGGCAAGACATACATCAAGTGTTCTCAAATCCTTAAAGACTCAATCTCATAAGATAACTTCAAAGGGAAAACTCAATCCATTACAAGAGAGTAGAGGGGGAGAAACATCATAAGATCCAACTATTATAGCAAAGCTCGCGATACATCAAGATCATGCCATAGAGAGAATACGAGAGAGAGAGAGAGATCAAACACATAGCTACTGGTACATACCCTCAACCCCGAGGGTGAACTACTCCCTCCTCGTCATGAAGAGCGCCGGGATGATGAAGATGGCCACCGGTGACGGGTTCCCCCTCCGGCAGAGTGCCAGAACGGGCTCCAGAGAGCTTTTTGGTGGCTACAGAGGCTTGTGGCGGCGGAACTCCCGATCTATCTTCGTCTTCGAAGGTTTTAGGGTATATGGACTTATATAGGTGAAAGAAGTCGGTCGGGGGACGCTCGAGGGGCCCACGAGATAGGGGGCGTGCCTAGTAGGGGGGGGCACCCTCGTGGCCACCTCGAAGCTTCCTTGACTTCAACTCCAAGTCTCCTGGATCACACCTGTTCCAAAAATAACGCTCCCGAAGGTTTCATTCCGTTTGGACTCCGTTTGATATTCCTTTTCTTCAAAACACTAAAATAGGCAAGAAAACAGCAATATGGGTTGGGCCTTCCGTTAATAGGTTAGTCCCAAAAATAATATAGAAGTGTATAATAAAGCCCATAAACATTCGAAACAGATAATAAAATAGCATGAATGCTTCATAAATTATAGATATGTTGGAGACGTATCAGCATCCCCAAGCTTAATTCCTGCTCGTCCTTGAGTAGGTAAACGATAAAAGAACGAATTTATGAAGTGTGAATGCTAGCAGGTGCACAAGTTTGATCAATGATAATTTCAATCACCTTTTCTAGCATGATTATATGTCATAATAGTAGTTCATCTCATAAAACTTCTCAAGATTAAGTAACAAGCTCCCGTGGTGTGGCTGCAACTATTTACTACGAAGAAACACGTGTGGCTGCCGGCGGGCCAGCCCTGTCCACTTTCAATGAGAGTGAGGGCGATAACGCTGATGCCATTGGGCATCGCGGTGTTGAGAGCCACATATTGATGGTGTCCAGGAGGCTGTGATGAAGATCGAGCAGAGTGGTGATGCAGGCTCTGCCCAGTCTACTATGAAGGTTGATCCCCAAGCCCCTGGCTGGACTAAGAGGTAACTGTCATTTTGTTAGAACTCTAGTTTTTTTGTGTATCCATTTGTAGTTGGGATGAGATTTGGTGTGATTGGTGATGCACTGCTAGTGTTGAAGAACATTTTTCCTGAAGTGTTCCTTGCTTAGACCATAGTAAGTATATGCTTATGTGAGCAATGATGTTGATCTAACATTGTCATAAATTGGAAAACCAAAATGCATGCCTAGTTTTTTGTGTTCTTCCACTGAATTAGTTGGTTGTTACACAAGAACACTGTAGATATTTTGTCTGTTTGAATTGGGTACATGAGTAATTTGCTTTCATGGTGCAGGGTAAGAGTCGGTAATCAGCCACAGATAGAGCGCCATGTCCTGAGAGAATTGGTGCCTTGGAACAGGCAATTAAGGGGTGTGCAGATAAATTGGGAGATCATTGAGTTGAACCTGCTATCTGTTAAATTTTGACTCGTTGGGCGAAGCTTATGATTTTTACAACTTGTACTCGTGGGAGCATGGGTTTGGCATAAGATACGGCAAGAGTAGGCTAAATGTGAAGAAGACGAAATGTATGCAGGAAGTAGTTTGCAGATTCTCTGTAAGTTTTCAGCTGGGAATATCAGCTGTGATCCTGAAGAGATGACGGCAAAACAATTGGACACAGCACACATCGCATGCACACTGCTGGTCTGCTGCACTCAGGTGGACCCAAAGAATGGTCAGGCAAACGTACCAGATGAACTGCTTGCATGTGTGGAGGACCCCAGCAAAATTGGAGAGTACGACTGGCAGGGTACATTCTCACTGTCACCAGGTGAGCTGCTGAAAATTTCAAAGCTGATCTGCTTGCTGGGGCGAAGACATACACCCTGGGAGGGTGCAATCTTCTTCTACAGGTTAACCAGCAATTCTGAATTAATAATGTATGCCATATGTTCTGATGCCAACCAACTGAGCCCGACTGTCTTTGTTGTGTTTTAAATCTACAGCTTTTTTGCCTGGAGTGGATCGATTTGAAGTCTGCCAGCGCCAACACGGACCTGATGCCCAAGATTGCAGTGTACTCATCTGAGAAGATGGAGGAGCTTATAAATTTCGTGGAAGAAGACCGACAAAGAACAGATGAACACCGGAGGTACAAGGTTTGCCCACTTGTAGAGCATGGTCTTCCTCTTGTTGTGGATGGTGTCACTAAAATAATCTACACCTAAACTATGTCATTTGTTTGCAGACAAAGCTTGAAGGGAGCATGGGTGGGCTCCCTATGAGGTGGCACCCTCTGATGGTGCCAAGAAGAGAGGTAGTAAGAAGAACAAGCTTGGTGGAAGTCAAGGAGGTATGCAAGTGCTTGCATATCAGTTCTGACATAGACAATTGGCATTTCTTAGGGCATGTCAAAAGAATGGTAATGACATCCGTATGTGGTTTTCTTTCATTCTGTCAACAGGGGATGGATAACATCATCATGGTGATAGAGGAGCATGTTGTGCCAATGCTGATGGATGCTGTAGTCACGGTTGCTGTTGAGGCAAATGAAGCGAACCGGACCTCAGTTGTTGAGGGCATGTTCAGTCAAGCTGAGGAGCAAAAGGAAAAGCTACAGTTCTGCTTTGACAACAAGTTTCACCGTGGTGCTGTTAGCATGTCACGAAAATTCCCAGTAATAACATCTACGATGCATCCCATACTATCTGTTTTTGTTTTCTTGTAACTGCTAAATGTGAGTAAGTAACAAAAAAAAGTCAATGGAATAAAACATGCAGATGGAATTGGCAGTGTCTCACGTAGTACCATTGCTGGAGGTGTTGATGTTGGTTGCTCCCGTGCAAACACACCTGCACGTGTGGTAATTCTTTGGCAATTGAATTGCATTCTCCAGCTCTCTGTACTATGGAGGAAGACGAGCTTTCTTTTTGAGACACTTGGAGGAAGACGAGTGTGGAGGCGTATGGAGGAAGACTGCCGTGGCACCAGTTTAGTGGGGTTGGGTCAGTGGGCCAGCGTCTGACGGACGTTTTCTGCCTGTGGCCCATAACCCGCCCAACCGTCTGTACCAACCCCCATTACGTCTGGACCAGCAGGAGACAACTGCCGACATCGTGTGATAAATGTGATGCGTGAGGCCGCAAAAGGAATCTTGTCCAGCGAATAGGAACTGGAATACAAGTCTTCCCACGCATCTCGATGCTTCTGGTCGGCCCAAATTCCAGGTGCATCTGGACCCGGGAGCCAAATTGGTTTTCTCACTAACATTAAGCCTTTCTTGCAACCCTTTAGTTTCGAAATACTTATGCCTCTTGCAATATCTATTTTTCTTATTTGGTGTCTACTTGCAAACCCAATCAACTCCATAAAAATCGACATGCTTATAAGAGATATTTTTATCATAACTAGTGCAATCATCATTAGTACTATGGATATTCAAAGAGTTCATACTAACAACATTGCAATTATGCTCATCATTCAAAGATTTAGTACCAAGCATTTTAATGCATTCTTCTTTTAGCACTTGAGCAAAATTTTCCTTACCATCATTCTCACGAAAGATATTAAAAAGACGAAGCGTATGAGAAACCCTCAATTCCATTTTTTAGTTTTCTTTTATAGACTAAACTAGTGATAAAACAAGAAACAAAAAGATTCGATTGTAAGATCTAAAGATATAACATCAAGCACTCACCTCCCCGGCAACGGCGCCAGAAGAGAGCTTGATGTCTACTACACAACCTTCTTCTTGTAGACGTTGTTGGGCCTCCAAGTGCAGAGGTTTGTAGGACAATAGCAAATTTCCCTCAAGTGGATGGCCTAAGGTTTATCAATCCGTGGGAGGCGTAGGATGAATATGGTCTCTCTCAAACAACCCTGCAACCAAATAACAAAAAGTCTCTTGTGTCCCCAACACACCCAATACAATGGTAAATTGTATAGGTGCACTAGTTCGGCGAAGAGATGGTGATACAAGTGCAATATGGATGGTAGATAAAGGTATTTGTAATCTGAAATTATAAAAATAGCAAGGTAACAAGTGATAAAAGTGAGCGTAAACGGTATTGCAATGGTAGGAAACAAGGCCTAAGGTTCAAACTTTCACTAGTGCAAGTTCTCTCAACAATAATAACATAATTGGATCACATAACTATCCGTCAACATGCAACGAAGAGTCACTCCAAAGACACTAATAGCGGAGAAAAAACGAAGAGATTATGGTAGGATACGAAACCACCTCAAAGTTATCCTTTTTGATCTATCTATTCAAGAGTCCGTAGTAAAATAACATGAAGCTATTCTTTCCGTTCGATCTATCATAGAGTTCATGCTAGAATAACACCTTAAGACACAAATCAATCAAAACCCTAATGTCACCTAGATACTCCATTGTCACCTCAAGTATCCGTGGGCATGATTATATGATATGCATCACACAATATCAGATTCATCTATTCAACCAACAAAAAGTACTTCAAAGAGTGCCCCAAAGTTTCTATCAGAGAGTCAAGACGAAAACGTGTGCCAACCCCTATGCATAGGTTCATGGGCGGAACCCACAAGTTGATCACCAAAACGTACATCAAGTGGATCACGTGATATCCCATTGTCACCACAGATAAGGACGGCAAGACATACATCAAGTGTTCTCAAATCCTTAAAGACTCAATCTCATAAGATAACTTCAAAGGGAAAACTCAATCCATTACAAGAGAGTAGAGGGGGGATAAACATCATAAGATCCAACTATAATAGCAAAGCTCGCGATACATCAAGATCATGCCATAGAGAGAACACGAGAGAGAGAGAGAGAGAGAGAGAGAGAGAGAGAGAGATCAAACACATAGCTACTGGTACATACCCTCAACCCCGAGGGTGAACTACTCCCTCCTCGTCATGGAGAGCGCCGGGATGATGAAGATGGCCACCGGTGACGGGTTCCCCCTCCGGCAGAGTGTCGAAACGGGCTCCAGAGAGGTTTTTGGTGGCTACAGAGGCTTGTGGCGGCGGAACTCCCGATCTATCTTCGTCTTCGAAGGTTTTAGGGTATATGGACTTATATAGGTGAAAGAAGTCGGTCGGGGGACGCTCGAGGGGCCCACGAGACAGGGGGCGTGCCCAGTAGGGGGGGCACCCCCACCCTCGTGGCCACCTCGAAGCTTCCTTGACTTCAACTCTAAGTCTCCTGGATCACATCCGTTCCAAAAATAACACCCCCGAAGGTTTCATTCCGTTTGGACTCCGTTTGATATTCCTTTTCTTCGAAACACTAAAATAGGCAAGAAAACAGCAATATGGGTTGGGCCTCCGGTTAATAGGTTAGTCCCCAAAATAATATAAAAGTGTATAATAAAGCCCATAAACATTCAAAATAGATAATAAAATAGCATGAGTGCTTCATAATTTATAGATATGTTGGAGACATATCAGCATCCCCAAGCTTAATTCCTGCTCGTCCTTGAGTAGGTAAACGATAAAAGAATGAATTTATGAAGTGTGAATGCTAGCAGGTGCACAAGTTTGATCAATGATAATTTCAATCACCTTTTCTAGCATAATTATATGTCATAACAGTAGTTCATCTCATAAAACTTCTCAAGATCAAGTAACAAGCTATTCACATGTTAAAGCATAGACCATAAACTTTCTTGAAAACTAGCAAACTTCATTCTTAGTCATCAAACAATTGCAATTCATCTTATTTTCAGGAAGGGTCTATGTCAGAACTTTGATTTAGCAAACTCCACATACTCAACTATCATATAGTATTCTACAATTGCTAACACTCACGCAATACTTATGGTTATGGAGTTTTAATCGGACACTAAGAAAGATAGGGGCTTATAATTTTGCCTCCCAACATATTCACCTTTGGGTGATGTCAACAATAATAGTTCATGCTAACTTACATCCAATTGGATATATATATATCAGGATCTTTCCAACACGAGGTGCTTGCCAAAGGGAAAGGTGAAGATCACCTTGACTCTTGCATAAAGTAAAAGACATGAAGTAAAGACTCATGCGCTTTTATGGTTGGACGCACAAAATCTTAATGCAAAAGAACGTCACTCTATATTGCCACTTGTATATGGACTTTTATTATGCAGTCCGTCGCTTTTATTGCTTCCATAACAAGATCGTATAAAGCTTATTTTCTTCACACTAATAGATCATACATATTTAGAGAGCAATTTTTATTGCATGCACCGATGACAACTTACTTGAAGGATCTTACTCAATCCATAGGTAGGTATGGTGGACTCTCATGGCAAAAACTGGGTTTAAGGACATTTGGAAGCACAAGTAGTATCTCTACTTGGTGCAAGAAATTTTGGCTAGCATGAGGGGGAAAGGCAAGCTCAACATGTTTGAATGATCCATGACAATATACTTTAACTGAGATGTGAAAAAACATAACCCATTATGTTGTCTTCCTTATCCAACATCAACTCTTTAGCATGTCATACTTAATGAGTGCTCACAATTATAAAAGATGTCCAAGATAGTATATTTATATGTGAAATATCTCTTCATTCAATATTGTTTCACGAATTGTTCAAATGACCAATATAATGCTTGCTAACCTTCAATAAATTTACAACCTCTACTTGTTAGATGTGAAGTCATTACTCCCATGCGATAAGCAAATGAAACATATATAATTTCAGATTTATGGCATTCAACTCATTCAACCATTTACTCATAGGATATAAGTGAAGCACACGAGTAAATGACAAACTACTCCAACAAGATATAAGTGAAGATCAATGAGTAGCTAAATAATTACGCAACTATGTGAAGACTCTCTCCCATTTAAAAATTTCAGATCTTGGAATTTTATTCAAACAGCAAGCAAAGCAAAATAAAATAACATTGCAAGGATGTCACAACTCATGTGAAGAAGCAAAAACTTAGGTTCAACCGATACTAACCGATAGTTATTGAAGAAGAAAGGTGGGATGCCTAATGGGGCATCCCCAAGCTTAGATGCTTGAGACTTCTTGAAATATTATCTTGGGGTGCCTTGGGCATCCCCAAGCTTGGGCTTTTGTGTCTCCTTAATTCCTTTTATATCTCGGTTTCCTAAATCTCGAAAGCTTCATCCATACCAAACTCAACAAGAACTCGTGAGATAAGTTAGTATAAACCAATGCAAAAACCATATCATTTTCTACTATAACAATATCATTTTATACTGTAACAAATTACTAACATTATTATTCAACATTGCATACTAAATTTCTCTGCATATTTAATACTCCTATCCTCAAATAGAATCATTAAACAAGCAAACATATACAAACAATGCAAACATAACAGCAATCTGCCAAAACAGTACGGTCTGTAAAGAATGCAAGATTCATCATACTTCCCTAACTCCTAAAATTATGAGAAAAATACTACATTATAGAAGATTTATCAGAGCTCAATATTAAAAAAATTGCAACATTATATCATTCTCTGACTTTTCTAGGGAATTTTTGCAACAGCGGTAAACTTTCTGTTTTCAAACAGCAACATGTATACTAGCAAAATAAGCATGGTAAAGGCTATCCTTGACATTTTTATTGAAAATGTAGATGCAAAAAATTATTCTAAATAACAGCAATCAATACTAAAAAATAAAATGACGCTCCAAGCAAAACACATATCATGTGGTGAATAAAAATATAGCTGCAAGTAAAGTTACCGATGAACGAAGACGAAAGAGGGGATGCCTTCCGGGGCATCCCCAAGCTTAGGCTCTTGGTTGTCCTTCAATATTACCTTGGGGTGCCTTGGGCATCCCCAAGCTTAGGCTCTTGCCACTCCTTATTCCATTGTCCATCGAATCTTTACCCAAAACATGAAAACTTCACAACACAAAACTCAAAACAAAACTCTTAACCTCTGTTAGTATAAGAAAATAAATCACCATTTAGGCACTGTTGTGGACTCATTCTAAATTCATATTGGTGTGATATCTACTGTATTCCAACTTCTCTATGGTTCATACCCTCCGATACTACTCATAGATTCATCAAAATAAGCAAACAACACATAGAAAACAGAATCTGTGAAAAACAGAAAAGTCTGTAGTAATCTGTATCAGACGTATACTTCTGGAACTCCAAAAATTCTGAAATAAATTGGCGGACCTGAGGAATTTGTATATTAATAATCTTCAAAAAGAATCAACCTAAAATCACTCTCCATTAATAAATTTCAGCTAATCTCGTGAGCGCCAAAGTTTCTATTTTTTACAGCAAGATCATAAAGGCTTCACCCAAGTCTTTCCAAAGGTTCTACTTGGCACAAACACTAAATTAAACATGAAACCACATATAACCAGAGACTAAATGAATTATTTATTAGTAAACAGGAACAAAAATAACATTGGGTTGCCTCCCAACAAGCGCTATCGTTTAACGCCCCTAGCTAGGCATGATGATTTCAATGATGCTCACATAAAAGATAAGAATTGAAACATAAAGAGAGCATCATGAAGAATATGACTAGCACATTTAAGTATAACCCACTTCCTATGCATAGGGATTTTGTGATCAAACAACTTATGGGAACAATAATCAACTAGCATAGGAAGGCAAAACAAGCATAACTTCAAAATTTTAAGCACATAGAGAGGAAACTTGATATTATTGCAATTCCTACAAGCATATGTTCCTCCCTCATAATAATTTCTAGTAGCATCATCAATGAATTCAACAATATAACCAGCACCTAAAGCATTCTTTTCATGATCTACTTGCATATAAATTTTACTACTCTCCACATAAGCAAAATTCTTCTCATTCGGAATGGTGGGAGTATCATAAGAGACTTGAATACTATAAATTGTTTCAACATTAAAAGAGTAATGTTCAGAAAAACGGTAATCATAATCATGACAAGTTTTATAAATATAATCATCACTACTTTTTATAGCATAAGTTTCATCACAATAATCATCATAAGTAGGAACTTTGTTCTCATCATAATCGATTGAAACCTCTTCCAAGATAGTGGAATCACTACTTCCTAAAGTTGAAACTCTTCCAAACCCACTTTCATCAATATAATCATCATAGGTAAGAGGCATGCTATCATCATAACAACTTTGCATATCAAAACTTGGGATGCTAAAAATATCATCTTCATTAAACATAGCATCCCCAAGCTTGGGACAAACATTAATTGCAGCAAATAAATTCTCAAATATTTCATCCTCATCAAACATAGCTTCCCCAAGCTTGGGCCTTTTCATATCATAAGCATACTCACTCTCATCATTAATAGTATGGATAGCACCAATAGTATAGCAATTATCATCATCACAATGAGTAGTATGAGCAACATCATTTGGGAGGGATACCTTTTTACCTTTGTTGCTCCTTCTTTTCTTTTTCTTCTTCACATTATGTGTGGGTTCAACCTTCTTCTTTGAGCTCCTTATTGATGAGATTGGTTGAATAGAAAGCTCCTCCTTGTTACCTGATTCATCATAAGAAATAATAGGAAGATATTTGGAAGTCTCCCCCCTTTCATTAGTATTCTCTTCATCTTCTATTTGCTTTCTTTTCTTTAGGTAATTGCCAATATAAGGATTTTCAATGCAATTCACCGCACAATACAAATAAATTTCCTCTAGATCAATATCAAGAAAATTCTCCAGATTAAATTCTGGAATAAGCTTAGTTGCACATTTCAATTCTTCATAACCCAAACGCAAACTAAGTTCATTATGATGCGCAAGGGAAATCAATTCATCATAATTTTTGGACACGATTCGATCATGAAACAATTTGCATCGGAGATTTAAATGACCACGTTCATTGCAAAATTCACAAGTACGGTAAAGATATCTTAAATTTTCAGCACCCACTAACATTAAGCCTTTCTTGCAACCCTTTAGTTTCGAAATACTTATGCCTCTTGCAATATCTATTTTCCCTATTTGGTGTCTACTTGCAAACCCAATCAACTCCACAAAAATCGACATGCTTATAAGAGATATTTTTATCATAACTAGTGCAATCATCATTAGTACTATGGATATTCAAAGAGTTCATACTAACAACATTGCAATTATGCTCATCATTCAAAGATTTAGTACCAAGCATTTTAATGCATTCTTCTTCTAGCACTTGAGCAAAATTTTCCTTACCATCATTCTCATGAAAGATATTAAAAAGACGAAGCGTATGAGACAAACTCAACTCCATATTTTAGTTTTCTTTTATAGACTAAACTAGTGATAAAACAAGAAACAAAAAGATTCGATTGCAAGATCTAAAGATATAACACCAAGCACTCACCTCCCCGGCAACGGCGCCAGAAAAGAGCTTGATGTCTACTACACAACCTTCTTCTTGTAGACGTTGTTGGGCCTCCAAGTGCAGAGGTTTATAGGACAGTAGCAAATTTCCCTCAAGTGGATGGCCTAAGGTTTATCAATCCGTGGGAGGCGTAGGATGAAGATGGTCTCTCTCAAACAACCCTGCAACCAAATAACAAAAAGTCTCTTGTGTCCCCAACACACCCAATACAATGGTAAATTGTATAGGTGCACTAGTTCGGCGAAGAGATAGTGATACAAGTGCAATATGGATGGTAGATAAAGGTATTTGTAATATGAAATTATAAAAACAGCAAGGTAACAAGTGGTAAAAGTGAGCGTAAACGGTATTGCAATGGTAGGAAACAAGGCCTAAGATTCATACTTTCACTAGTGCAAGTTCTCTCAACAATAATAACATAATTGGATCACATAACTATCCCTCAACATGCAACAAAGAGTCACTCCAAAAAAACTAATAGCAGAGAACAAAAGAAGAGATTATGGTAGGATACGAAACCACCTCAAAGTTATCCTTTTTGATCTATCTATTCAAGAGTCCGTAGTAAAATAAGATGAAGCTATTCTTTCCGTTCGATCTATCATAGAGTTCATACTAGAATAACACCATAAGACACAAATCAATCAAAACCCTAATGTCACCTAGATACTCCATTGTCACCTCAAGTATCCGTGGGCATGATTATACGATATGCATCACATAATCTCAGAATCATCTATTCAACCAACACAAAGTACTTCAAAGAGTGCCCCAAAGTTTCTACCGGAGAGTCAAGACGAAAATGTGTGCCAACCCCTATGCATAGGTTCATGGGCGGAACCCACAAGTTGATCACCAAAACGTACATCAAGTGGATCACGTGATATCCCATTGTCACCACAGATAAGCACGGCAAGACATACATCAAGTGTTCTCAAATCCTTAAAGACTCAATCCGATAATATAACTTCGAAGGGAATACTCAATCCATTACAAGAGAGTAGAGGGGGAGAAACATCATAAGATCCAACTATAATAGCAAAGCTCGCGATACATCAAGATCGTGCCATAGAGAGAACACAAGAGAGAGAGATCAAACACATAGCTACTGGTACATACCCTCAGCCCCGAGGGTGAACTACTCCTTCCTCGTCATGGAGAGCGCCGGGATGATGAAGATGGCCACCGGTGATGGGTTCCCCCTCCGGCAGAGTGCTGGAACGGGCTTCCGAGAGGTTTTTGGTGGCTACAAAGGCTTGTGGCGGCGGAACTCCTGATCTATCTTCGTCTTCGAAGGTTTTAGGGTATATGGACTTATATAGGTGAATGAAGTCGGTCGTGGGATGCTCGAGGGGCCCACGAGACAGGGGGTCACACCCAGTAGGGGAGGGGGGCGCCCCCCGTGCCCCCCACCCTCATGGCCACCTCGAAGCTTCCTTGACTTCATCTCCAAGTCTCCTGGATCACATCCGTTCCAAAAATACCGCTCCCGAAGGTTTCATTCCGTTTGGACTCCGTTTGATATTCCTTTTCTTCGAAACACTGAAATAGACAAGAAAACAACAATATGGGCTGGCCCCCCGGTTAATAGGTTAGTCCCCAAAATAATATAAAAGTGTATAATAAAGCCGAAAAACATTCCAAACAGATAATAATATAACATGAATGCTTCATAAATTATAGGTACGTTGGAGACGTATCAGATGCATTGTTGCGGAAGACCGAGGCATTCATTTCGTTCTAGATCTCCCAGCATATGAGCATATGCAAAGAGTAAAATGCCTTCCTATAAGATTATCCTGGTTGTCCCTCGCTCGAGTTCTACCATTGTTTGAGCGTGTGCATGACGATCCAAGAAGGTGTCGCCGATTGCCAGCCCAACCTTTCGTAACTCAAGTTCCAAACCTTGACAGTGAAGCGACATTTGAACATAAGGTCATACTACTAGGGAAAACCTTATACACAACATCTTAGCAGTAGCGCTGGACAAAACAGGACGCTGCTGCTACCTAGTAGTAGCGAGTTTAATTAGACCGCGCTACTGCTACTAGTTTAGCACTAGCGCGTTCTGCTAAACCGCTCTACTGCTATACTTGTACTGGGCGCAGATGGCTAGCCCCACTTAGCAGTAGCGCGTATGCACGACCTGCGCTACTGTTACGTCCCTTAGCAGTAGTGTGTATCTTTTAAATGCGCTACTACTTACTTACCTTATCCTGGAGCGGTTCACTGCCCCCTCTCACGCACTCTCCCTCTCACTCGCTCTCGCCCGCGCCGAACCCGTCGTCCGCCGCCGCCGCGCTGCTCCTCGCCGAGGTACTCCCTCCTCCCCCTCCTCCTGCGGCCGCCCTCCTCCCATCGCCCTTCCCTCCTCCTCCTCCTCCATCTGCCCTCCTCCCACCGCCCCTCGCTCCTC